>NW_027103795.1:0-5613 GCF_902728285.1 Clytia hemisphaerica
TCATTTGTCGATGAACTTCACGATGAGAGATCTAGTAAGCGAAAACGAAAGGCAGACGATGCAAACAAAAATGAAAAGGTCGGAAAGGGAAAGAAAACCAATCTTGAAACTGTTGTAAATTTGTTTAAAGAATCAGAGGAAAGCCAACAAAAATTTTTTAGGGAGATGATCGAAAATCAGAGAAAATCTGACGCTGAGGAAAAAGCACGCGACCAAGCATTTTTTCTTGAACTTGCAAAAATTATGAAAGACAATTAGAGCGCGGTCACACCAAATGATTTACCTCCGCTTATATAGCTGTTGTCATAACAACAACTATTTTTATCTATTTTTTGATGTGACCACTCGAAAAAATGGAAGAAAAAATCCTAAATTCGAGGAATCACCTGTTTTAATAAGCGAAAAATAAGACTTGCTCGATAGCAAGTCTTATCGTAGTTTAAGAAGAATTCCTTTATGTTTAAATAAATAGGTCTATTGAAAATGGCGATTTGTGTTTACTTTTCAAATTTTGAAAATTTAGAAAAGATGTGCACATATTTTTTTGCACACACAAGAGAAAAAACAGAGTTGTGCTGAGGCGTTGAGGCGATCTTTCTTCTCAAAGAAAAGCAGCATGGAGAATTCCGAGCATTGGAAGTGGCTTCAAGCTCAAGCATATCAACAATATCAACGACAAGTAACGTATTCAAACATTAGTTCCGGACAGTTAGCTGGTCCCCCAATTGCTGTTGGCCCTGTTGTTCCTGTCAGTTTCAGACAAGCAGCTGAGCCTGATACATCGCAGTCAAATGAAGAAAAAACCAGCATTCAAACAACGAAAAAGTCAGGTTCCCGTGCAAGATGGGGGCCACAACACGTTGCTGTTTTACTGGAGTCTTGGAAAGAGAACCAAGATGTAATCAAATCCCACAACGCGTTAACCGGCTGGAAAAATGTCAAGGCATCGGTAGATGCAGCTGGTCCTTCGAAAACCGTTGAACAAGTAAAAGGGAAAATCAAAACCTTAATCGATGCTTACAAGAAAGCAGTCGACATAAACCGCAATCAAACTGGAGCAGAAAGAGCGACGTGTCCATTCTATGACGAAATCGATGAAGTTATGTCTTTGAGCCATACATGTAAACTCCCAGAAACGAAGGAGTTTGGTGCTGGTACCTTGAGTGAACGAACACCACATAATTCGTCAGCAGAAACATCGGTAGAAAATTCATTGGTTTTAGATGATTGTTTCAGTCCTCGTTCTTTTTTTGACCCTGAGGTAGAAATGCAAGAAGACCCACATCTTATGGATATTAATAATGCTAATGAAACTGAGTTACATGAAAATGAGAAAACCGTTGAGCTTAACAACTCATTTGTCGATGAACTTCACGATGAGAGATCTAGTAAGCGAAAACGAAAGGCAGACGATGCAAACAAAAATGAAAAGGTCGGAAAGGGAAAGAAAACCAATCTTGAAACTGTTGTAAATTTGTTTAAAGAATCAGAGGAAAGCCAACAAAAATTTTTTAGGGAGATGATCGAAAATCAGAGAAAATCCGACGCTGAGGAAAAAGCACGCGACCAAGCATTTTTTCTTGAACTTGCAAAAATTATGAAAGACAATTAGTTTCATGTATTACTTTTTCTTGTGTTTATTGATATTTTCTTTTGTTTAAGATGATATATAACGATTTACATGTTAAAAATATGCTCTCTTATGACTTCTCGGATTCGGATTCTGTCACCCAAAGGGTTAACTTCGTTATTCTGACGCAATCGGTTTCGATGAGCAACTCTCTCTTGTTGAATCAATCTATCTAAAAAATTATCTTCGTCTAAATATTGTTCTTGACTAATTTGACAAATGTTATGCAGAATAAAACAAGACAGGATAACATCACTGACATTTTCGATTTCGTTATCTAGTCGTTTCAAGAGACATCTCCATCTAGCCTTCAGCAATCCAAAACCTCTCTCAACAATGCTTCTTGAACCAGATAAGCGTCGGTTAAAATACCTCTGTGATTGGGTTAAATTACCTGCATGTCGGTATGGTTTGATTAGCCAATCAGATAAGGGGTAAGCACTGTCACCTAAAATCAGTGGTCTTATGACTACCTGTTCAACAATATCTTGGGGTGCTGTCAAATATTCACCATTTTCACAGCGACGAAAAATCAAAGTGTTTCTCAAAACTCTTGCATCATGTAGACTCCCTGGATACCCTGTAGCAACGGAAAGGAATTCTAAATTGCTTCCTATTACAGCTTGGGTATTAACTGCGTATCTCTGCTTTCTGTTGAAGTAGTCGCCTTTGCTTTCTGTAGCCGGTGTCAAAATTTGAATGTGTGTTCCGTCGATAGCACCTAAAGCTTGTGGAATAGGACATTGCTCTATCTCCTTGAATTTCATGATTGCTTCGGCGGTTTCTCTTCTATTTGAGGGGAAATGAATGAAGTCTGGTCCAAAACGGATAAGGGCACGACAAAAGTCGTTCGTTATTTTAACAGCAGTCGATTTGCCAACAGCTAATGTTTTACTGACTGTCCGGAAAGAGTTCCCATTAGCCAATCTCCACAGCGCAACTGCTACACGTTTTTGTATAGGGATAGCTTTACGAAAGTTTGTATCCCTTTTCTCCAGCGCAGGTCGAAGCAAATATACCAGTTTTGAAAAAGTTGATCCAGACATACGGAAGTCAGCTTTCCAACGTGCCAAATAATCATCATTAAATCTGTTGGTCCAAAGTTCGTCGAACCATCTCTCCTCTCTTTCATATGCCCAGACACTGCGCGGTTCTCTTCCCATCAAAAACATCAAAGCAATGCATTTAAGTTTATTCATAGATTGAGACATGGAGTACATTTGGAACTGGAGATATCTCATATGTTTCTGTTGTTTTCTGTTCCGACTTTTCCATTTTTTTAACAGAGCAATGATCAATATTCTCTGTCTGAGATTCATGTTGAGTTCCTGTTGAGTGATTACTATTTTTATAGTTCACGCTTTTTATTTCCAATGAATTTTTATCCACACAAATTTTTAGACTTATTAGAAATTCTGATTGAAGTTTTCCGATGCGCCGCTTAAGATAAGCAAAAATGGTGATTCCTTTTTAGCATTAGCTAAACTTATATTTTGGTGTGACCGCGCTCATAGGCTATTTAGCCGAAAATCGATAAAAACCTCGACGAAATAAAAATAGTATTCTCTAAGGAATAGGAATACATGGTTTCTCATATTGTCAGAGAAATGCTCATGACAAATTTTGACTTTGGGTCAATTTTGGTTTAGGAAATATTCCACTTTTTGGTACTGCACATGCGTGCGCATGCATAGGGTGAGGGGGGGCGTACGGGGGTCGCAGACACCGAAATACCGACGCATATTTCTTGGATTACCGTCAACACCGACAGCAAAATTTGGTAAAAGTCCTTATTTTGTCACCGCATGGCATGTTTGACACCGAAATACCGTCACTTTTTTCTTCAAACACCGAAACACCGACAGAAAAAAGGGGTAATACCGTCACACCGTCCAACCCGTACGCCCCCCCCCCTAGGGTAAGAAAACCAGGCTTTTTGTCGATTCAGCAGAACTTCATTATTTAGAAAATTAGCCTATAATCGGTTAGTTAGCCGATGGATAATAAATTTATTCATATTTCTGTTTCCAAAATTGAATGGGGTCGTTGTAAAACATGGATTAGCTCCATGGAGTACTCCAATGGAGTACCTATTGGAGTACTCTAAAAATATTGCAGACCAGATTTTAGATCGCCGCGAGAGGAAAATAAAGACCCTCAGGTAAGTTATGGCATGTCTCAAAAACCTGAAAATTACCATAATTTTTGAAGGCCATTAGCCGGCGGAAAATGGGGAAACCAATGATTTGCTACGAAGGCTACCACGATGAAGTTTCGCTGTAGGGGTGTTACCTAATTGTTTACGCCCTTATTTTCGCGAAAAACCGCAAAAACTAAAAAATGCTGACGTAAGCAAAACTTGTTTTTTAAATAACTCCAGTTTGGCTAAAGATAGAAGCATGAAATTTGGACTGAAGTTGCATATCATTAAAAGGATCATTTTGCAAAAAAAAAAAAATTGAAATTTTGCTGACATCAGCACTTTATTGCAAAATTTCGTATTTTGTTGATTTCTGCTGACGAAAGCAAAATTTCGAAAATTTTTTTTTTGTATTAAAAAATACATGATTTCTCTTTTGCACCGAGTAGGCTTTTAAATTGAAAAATGAAAAAAATCTGTAGTGGAACATACGGGAGTGTCTGGAACGAAGAAGAACAACTCCATCAAAAACGATGGAGCGTTTGACGTCACTCACACAGCAAGTTACACACTCGTTATTTGTTTATCCCATCGGGCGATAGGCGGTTAGGCGCGGGTGTTCTCTAATTCTCCAATCGACGTCCGGTCATTTTGAATGAAAACAAAAAGTTAAAAAGGGCGCGCTATCAGTGAAAGTTATCGTGACATGTTATGACAGAAAGTGTGGCTGATAAACTTGGTAGAAGTATCAAAACAAATTTGTTGTCAAAGAGATTTAACAGTAAGTGAAAATACAGGCCAGATATCATTCAGTCCCATGTTTTGACCAATAGTCCTAAGTTGGAGCAGTTGACGGTATGTTTACTATAATGTCTAGGCAAAAAATGGTAAAAAAAGAAGCAAATGTAACTTTTTTATGAGTGCGGTTTTGATTTTTTTAATTGTGGCTGTGAATGCGAGCTCGCCAAAATATTCCTTGAACTAGACCTTTCCAGCTGGAGACCTTTAGGAAGGCAAACGCAACAGTTGACTATCAAGAAATTGCAGACAGTGCTGTTAGTGGGTCGTACTTTTCTCACCTTTTCCATGAAATGTTGTTTTATTGTAGAATTTGAAATAGTTTCAATAGCTTACCCCAAAGATCTTTGTTGTCATCAGAAAACCATGCTTTGAGTCCATCAAAGTGCATTCTGTCAAGGAATCTCAGTGACCTGTCTGTGAAAGATAGTCTGGTAGTTGTTAGTATAAAAAGCTGCAAAATCGAACTGGAACTGAGCAACTGAGCAACTAAAAAAATACAAAACTGCACAAATACTATATACAATTACACTGATATTATATGTATTATTATAAAGTGTTTGATATATCAGAGCTATTCTGCAAGCTAAATCTGGTCTGTTAATTGTAGAATCAACAAAGATTTTTAAGCAGAGAGCGTGCGCTATATGAGCTTTACTGCCAGAAATGATGGCAGCCATTTTTTCACTAACAAATACTTGGGAAATTCTTTTGATTGCTATAAATTGCCAGTTTACAGCTGCTGGAAATGGTTGATTATCAAATTTGTGATATTCATCGCTCTGACAGGTATTTTTGGGGGTACTCCATTAGGTACTCCATTGGAGTACTCCATGGAGCTAATCCATGTTTTACAACGACCCAATTGAATGTTATATTATATCAGTTTAAGTGAAAAAGATTCTTTTGGCTTTGGGCAATGAAGCAATGGTGAAAAATAGACGCGACTATTTATATTTCGTCAGAAATCAAGGTTTTTGATCGATTTTCGGCTAAATAGCCTATATAAAATAGTCTAAATAGCCTATGATAGGCTAATTTGAAG
>NW_027103796.1:0-4514 GCF_902728285.1 Clytia hemisphaerica
TATTTTGTTTTCTTTAAATTGTGGGGATCTAATCTACAGGTTACCAGTTTAAATTGTCAATTTCAATTTTATAATTTTGTTCACTTTATCTTTATTCAGGTAAATATTCAGCAATTTACGACTCCTTTAAAGAACGAGAACGCTATCTACCCTACGGTCGTCATGAATCTTCGCCACGTTCCCGTCCAATCAAACGTATATCGTACGACGATTACCCGTCAATGTCGTCCGTCAGGGGGTACCGAATGGAATACGAGAGACATTTAGCTGAACGACATATGATCCATCGGCGATACGACGATTCTTTACGTTTTAGAAAACCGTTATCACCACCTTCTTTAGTCATCAAAGAAGAAAAACCGCCGATTCTTTATCGCCCGTCGCCGGTTTCTCCAGCATCCTCCCTGTCTCCGACGTATCGTCAATTGTCGCCAAAATCGCCGGGCGTGAACTACCGATTGATGTGTCGCCACCTTCAGAGCCAACAACTTCACGTAAAGACTTCAAACCACCACAACGCGTGCGACAGAAGCGTCGTTTCCAGTGTATGTACTGTGAAAAAAGTTTTTGGTAAGTCATCACATTTGAGAGATCATCATCGGACCCATAGTGGTGAGCGCCCATTTGGCTGCCGGTTCTGTGGAAAAGCCTTCTCTCAATTCTCCAATTTGCGAACGCATCTACGTATTCATACGGGTGAGAAACCGTTCAAGTGTGGCGTTTGTGACAAATCTTTTACGCAGCGCGTTACGCTACGTAGTCACATGCGAACCCATTCAAACAGCAAAAAGTTTTTCGAAAAATAATAGTGGCTGGCTACCATCCAAAGTCAAAAGATCAACATAATGTTTCTTTATTTGTTATTGTATATCTTTGATGTAAAATATTTTTTGATGTTTATAAATAGTTGTAACATAATCCAATTAAAAATAAAATGAAAAGCTACTAGTAAACTCACTTAACCATTCACTTGGTCTTCCTATACTGTACAAGCAAACTAAAAATATCACTTCTTTGGTTACCTTGGTTATCATCTTTGATTACGTCATCATAAGAAATCCCGGGGAAAAGGTATTAACTTGGACGCCCGAAAAGGGCGTGAGAAGAGCTTTCATTTGGTATGTCATGATGCTATGTTTAAAGCAGCCATAAGGAAATCAGGCCCTAGCAACGGGTATGATTTCCCATTGCTTAGGAGAATATTTTATACCACGGTTCATAAAGAAACTAGTATTTCGACAAATATTTATGCTACAGCCTTGAAATTTTCAGGGTATGTTCAGGAAGGATCAAGGATCATAAAAAAACACCCTAAATCCCGAAATTGATAAATTTTTCACCAATTTTCGAAATCTCATGAGACTAACAAAGTCTAGTACCCCTGGCGATATAACTTTAGTTCCTAGCCGGGGAAGGGACTTTCATATCTATGTTAGTAATATTATGTAGTAAAATGTTCGTTAGTGCACTTGTGATCGTTTCTAATAAAGAAAAAAAATAAACTTCTTTTATATTGCAATTTTCTCTTTTGAAGATGACTGGATAATTGTTTCAATTCTGGAGGAAGAGCTTAGTAGTTTTGTAATGTCTTTCTCTGTTTATTTCACATTTTTCTCCTCCAATAGTCGCGCGGCTGAGGTCGAAAAACGTTTCATTTCGTGATACATATTTTAGATTCCAAAGAAAACAACGGAAACTCGCGAATTAGTATGTGTAGATTACAAAATCAAAAAGTTTCCACGATATTATCGTGCAAGTAACGAGTAATTGGCGATTTTTTGCGTTTCCAGGCAAATTGCAAGGCCTGGAAATTCATGATTTTTGGGGGGTCTTCAAATTAAAAAAAAACCTATATCACATGATAGAGCTCTTCAAACTGAGCAAAAAAGTGTATTACACCAAAGTCCCAACTTCTCTAGATCAAAATTTATTGGCCTTTTTGTGGTAAAAAACTGATGGAAAACAGGGAATTTCCCCACAATCTGCATTAATTTATGCAAAATTAAACACCTTTTTGACCACAAATAGGCCCATAACTTTTGATCAAGAGAAGTTGGGACTTTGGTGTAATACACTTTTTTGCTCAGTTTGAAGAGCTCTATCATGTGATATAGGTTTTTTTTTAATTTGAAGACCCCCCAAAAATCATGAATTTCCAGGCCTTGCAATTTTGCCTGGAAACGCAAAAAATCGCCATTTACTCGTTACTTGCACGATAATATCGTGGAAACTTTTTGATTTTGGAATCTACATATACTATTCGAGAGTTTCCATCGAAAAAAGTGGAATCTAAGAGGTGTATCACCAAAATCATTTTCTAGCCACTTTTTTCGACCTCAGCCGCGCGACTACAAGTAAAATTTTACCCTTTTAATGTCGTCATTGTAATTCCAGGCGTACCAGACATAATGTGAGATTTAAAACTAATCTATTATGACTTATGGATACATGGAAAAAGGCACAAAACATTTTTTGTAAAATATTCATTAAGGGTGGGGATTGAGAATACAGCCTTGTGTTTCTTGTGATTGGTTTGGAATATAAAAACATTTATTTTATAAGAACAAAATTTCCAAAAAAGAGGCAATAATTTAAGCACAGGTCCAAGCAACAAATCTGGTACTAGCGTAATGATAAGAAAGCTACGAGAGAAAAAAGAATTTGCGATTTTTTTGTATTTTTTTTAATGATGAAATAAATATACTGAAAAAAGAATAGATAAATTATAAAGTATAAATACTTTTTAAAAATAATTATGAAAAATTTTGAATAAATTATAATTATGTTTTTAATTAAATTAGTGTGATTATATTAAAAAGTATTTTATTAGAAATCCGTTGTTTGTTCATTGTTTACTACATTTTCGTTTTCGTTTTTGTGTAATTTCCTCTGTGTTTCGTTGGTTTTTCCTTTTGTTGTTGTTTGTGTTTGTTTGATTGGTTGATACGTTTGTCCTGTATTTACCATCCAAAAAGCTTCAATGCTAAAAAAGTTAATAAAAATATGTTTTAACTTTTAGTTCCCAATTCAGATGACTAGAAAGTTACATTTAGAAAGTAAACTTTGAAATCTGGCTGGTTATTTAATAATGAAAAATCAAATATCAAATCACGAAGCTAAAGCTGTTGCAAAAAAAAATTAGTTTGTGGTAGTGTGCGATTGGCTCAGTAGTCGAATCATTGATAAGTGATGTACTAAGAAATACTTACAGCTTAATGATCCAAAGCCTTCTTTTTCAGTGTGGATGAGTCGTTTCAACTCCCATAATTTATCTTCAAGTTGTTCTCTCAATCGGATGAACTTGCATGAGCCCAAAGCAACACAGTGATCGTAAGCTTTGAAGATTTCAGTACTTCCATACAACAATTCCTTTCTGAGTTGAAGTCTACATTTTCGTGTTTCGCCCATATCCTCTCTTAATTCGTTGACCAATTTTTGGACAGCTTTATAAGCAAGTCTAGCTTTGTCCAAGAAACAGTCACCTGGTAGAGAGATAGTAATAATGAATACATTATCTTGAATCAAGGATCAGGGTTGTGTTTTGAATCATCAAAACATATTAGAATCAAGGGTATGAAAGCTTATATTTAAATTTGATGTATAACCATCCCACTGGAGATTGACAACAAAGAAATTAATCTTAATGAAGAATAAGGCTTTATTTCTACAATGTTCTTTACTTTAAGATATTTTCAATACCTTTTAAATCATCATCATTTTGGTAGAGTATTCGTAGTAGAGTTTTGAATAAGTATAATGAGAAAGTTGCTTTTGGTTTATAAAACATACCTTCGAATTTCTTTTCAATCTCCGAACGTCCCCATTTCAAACATGTGAAATGTTCCAATTTGTATTTGCTGCAATAACATGATGGTTTGACAACACCTTGGCATTTCTTCAAGATACATTCTTTGCTATCAGTAGCAGAACCAACACATTTTTTACCACCGTCTTTACGTCCAATACACTTTCGAGATTTGATTTGAACTCCTTTTCCACATGTCTTGCTGCATTCTGAGTAGCCTGACCAAGCTCCCCAGGTACCATCGACTGAGCATTTTTTGATTTCACAATCAGTGTATTGTGTATGGTTTCCTTTACAATCTTTACCGCCATCTTTCTTTCCTTTACATTTTCTTTGTCTATATCGATGTCCTTTGCCACACTTCTTATCACAAGTTGAGTATTTGGACCATTGACCCCAGGAGCCGTGAGTTGGACAATATTCTTTGATATGACAATCCTTGTATTCTTTGTCTTTCCCAGCACAATCTTTACCGCCATATTTCTTTCCTTCACATTTTCTGTATCTGTAGTGTTTTCCTTTGCCGCAAGTTTTATCACAAGTTGAAAAGTCTGACCATTCTCCCCAGTAACCATCGACAGAACAGTATTTGATTTGACAATCTTGGTATTGTTTATCGACACCAACACAATCTTTGCCGCCATATTTCTTTCCATCGCATTTTCTGTATCTGTAGTGTGTTCCTTTGCCACATGGTTCACTGCAAGTT
>NW_027103797.1:0-9987 GCF_902728285.1 Clytia hemisphaerica
GAATTTTACTGTTAAATCGATCAATCAAAACGCCAGGAAGATCTGTCAAGAATTTTCTACTATTTTTGCCAATACCGCATTCTTTGATCAATAAAGTAAAATAGACGTAAGAAATATTCAAGTGGGATATTTTCAATTTTATGTCCATATTATTTATTCAAGTTAGTGTACAAAATTTACAAAAGACTTATATACAGTATGTATGAAAAGTAATCTAAAGGAAAAAAAGTAAACCTAAACTATAATACAGAACTTATACACAAGAATTTATATACGTAACATATTAGCGAAGCTTTGGAGCACTAGCAATTGTGACTCCTGACCTTCTTGAAAATCGGTTTTTCAAGAAATGTTCGACATCTTCAGTACAATTTTCTGGGAATTCCAATGGTATAAAAGAGTCATTAAGAGGGTGTGAAATCCATGGACAATTATCGTTAATTGCCGTAAAGTATTGTTTATTGGTGTGATGAGCACTCATTTTACGTTTCACCATTTCAATGGCTCGGTATTGTTTATCATTTGTTTTCATGAGCGTCATAGCCGCTCGTTTAATTTGTTGCGGATCCAAAATGCGTTGCTTTGAAATGTCTAAGAATTCATCTTTCTTAAAGTTCTTTATCTGTTCTGTACGTGTTAGGATGAAATCATTGCAGCCATCAGCCATTTCAACTCCACGTTGTTGGAGCGGCGTAAGTTGAAACTTATAATCACTTGTTTTGGTTGAACTTGTCCATGCCCGACTACGATTGATATCGTCGTAGATTTTTTCATTGTCCTGATGGTTGTGGTAGGTCTGTGATCGCTGTCGTTTGTTGTACTGCATCGGTGTCGCGTAAGCCATTGTTGTACCTTCTAGGTATCTCACTTCGTGTTTCTTCTTAGTTATCCTTTCACTAACTTTTTCAAGTGTAGGAGTCTTTTTTCTTTTCTGCCTTTGCTTCTTACTGTTGCAATTCTTAGACTTGAAATGCTTTTTCATATCATTGTGGTTGTCTTTTATAATGAAGCTGAGAGAGGAAAGAGGAAGAAAGAAAGAATAATAAAAAAAGGGACAAAGAAATATAACCTGTTACCCGTGTTACCTACGCGACATGTAATTTTTTTTATATAAGAATAGTGTACTTTGGATGAGGGTATTGTTAGGAAAGTGCCAAAATTGAGGGCGGAATATTCTTAACGTATTCTTACCTTTTTAGACTTGAATTTTTTACAAACATGAGAAATGATCAATTTGAGAGTTTTGAACTTTTGAGTGAACATTTGGGTTAAAATTACATTTCTTCCTCAAAGCTTCAATTTTATCTCTACAAAGGAAGCAGTTTTTTTCTGTTAACCAAATACAAAATGACTGTATTCTTATCAAATTCTGTGAAATTTACCCTAGAGGGTATTCTTAGGGTATTCTTACGATTTGGCCAATTTTCACCCTGATATTCTTATAGAAGATATTCTTATAAAAGAAATGCGTGTATTTTTACAAAAATAAAAGGAAGGTACCATAAAATACATACACATATACGTTATTCTCTCTTTTTTGACCCACTGAGGACCAATGACGTTTCACTCTCATGTGTAGAAACGATTAGGATGAAGTATTGCTTTGCTTGGCTTCCAGGTCAAGTTGAACTTTCATGTTAAATGGAACGAATTTCGTAACAGGACCTACATCGGCCCTATTAATTAGTGCAGCTATAAAGAAACTTTTTATTCCTTCAAGTCTCTTAGATAGAACGGTTTAAAGTTTGACCATGCCAGTTTTCAAAAATAAAAACAATTTACCATCTCTTCCTCTTATTCATTTTTCCTCAAGTATTTTCTTTGAAACTAACTATCTACCTGTCAAGGTTTAGTTATCAACCATTATTATGTGAAACAAAGTGGGAAGGAGTATTCTACAACAGATGTCATTGAAATGATTTCTCATCGATTTTAATTTAAGAAAAATCCTTGTCTAAAGTCTATTCACGATAAGTGTAAATTTTGCTTTGCTCGTTATTTCTCTCAATCTTAAAAATTTTGGTATCGTTGGGAAGGTAGGAAGGAGCTTATTAATTTACTGTTAGTTTTTTCCGTGAAATTTGAAAAAAACATGAAGAAAAATTAAAAAGAAAAAACTCAACTTTAGATAGGTCGTATAAACGCGTTATTATCGTTGGAAAGCTTAAAGCTTAGCGATTTCAAAAATATATACTTTTACTAGGAAATTTAATTTGAAATTTGCAAAATTCAACAGAAACTAAAGTAAACCACTTTGTCACCCCTGGAATTTTACATTTTGTAAGAAATTTTTATTTCAGAAAAATCAGTCAATCTACTTTACATTCTGTTGAATATTGCAAATTTCAAATTAAATTTCCTAGTCAAGTTTTAAGTCAGCGTTAAAACTCAGAGTTAAAACTCTACCTATCCAACCTAATTTAGAGCGCTTCCAAATCGTTTGTGGTCGTAAGATTTCATGGGAATTTCCCTTTTTTTTCAAATATTATGACTTTGATTGTAAGTGGAGCAAAAAATCAAACACAACTCCTCATTTTCTGACTGCGACTGATGAGGGAAAAGAGATCAGTGACAAAAAACAAATTGCTGAAACCTTTAACAAGTTCTTTTCAGGTGTTGATGCCACTCCCTTTCCTTTTTCTGATACTTCTCATATTTCTCCCAAACCTATATTCAGGATGAATTTTTCCTTCGCTCTGTTTCATTCTCAACCGTTTCTAAGATCATAAATGGGTTAAATAACGGAAAAGCAATGGGGCCAATGGGGTTAGACCGAACTGAATTTCTGTGCACTTCTGACTCTGTCCGTCTGAAATTTTTTTATTTTTTTTTATTTATTCTTTATTTAGAGTTGGGTATTAAAATATAGATTTTACAAATGAAAGTAAACTCTAATTAAATCCAACTTAGTAAAAATTAAAAAAAAGAAGTAATAAAGTTAAAAAACACGTTAAAAGTAAAATAAACTATAACTTTAAATGCAACCTTTGCAGGTGCATATCGGGGAAACAGATTTCAGAGCAGCCTTAAATGAATTTAGTGAGTCAAGATTTTTAATATTGGATGGTAATTTGTTCCAGATGGAGACTGCTCTGAAGTCAAAGGTATTTACAGCAAAAACACTATCATATTTTTTATACAATGGTAAAGCTAAGGTGTGACCAGAACGGAGGGTATAAGCAGATTGTCCTGTATTGAAAATATCATGCATAATGCTAGGTCCGATGTGCTGGATTGACTTGAAAACCTCAACAGACAAAAGTTTTAGATTACGTGCATGAATAGTTTCTACATTACAATCTGCTAGTAAGTCCTCATAACTAACACCACTACTGTTTTTAATAGCACGGAGTGCTCTGTAGTGGCATTTGTCTATAAGGTTGCTTCCCCCTTTACCACAAAACATCCAAACCAGTGGGCAGTAATTAAAAGGTGACAAGATATAAGAGTTAACAAGAATCTTAGTTTGATCATCAGACAGAAAGTTCCTCAACCTACGAAGGGCCCTTAATTTTTGGTTGGATTGCTTACAAAGCTCAGTCACGTGAGGGACAAGAGAAATTTTATCATCGATTTTGAGCCCTAGAAGTTTAACAACCTCAACATTATTTAGAACAATATCCTTGATTTTCAAAGAGAGATTTTGATTGAATGTTCCCGGGTATATCAGCTGAAATTTTGATGGGTTAGCAACCATATAGTTATGCTCAAACCACTCTAATAAAATATTCAAATGATTTAGTAGTAAATTTCTATTTACATCGTCAATACTCGAACCAGTAGCGGATAAAGTATTGTCATCAGCAAAGAGATTTCTTGAATAATATAAAATAAATCATTAATGAATATGTTGAATAGTAAAGGACCTAAAATAGATCCCTGGGGAACGCCTAAGAAAATGTCGAGCCAAGAACTAAGATGTGAACCTATACGAACACGATGCTTTCTATTGCTGAGGTAACTATGCATGAGTTTTAGACTGTCATTTCCGAGGCCATACGCTGAAAGTTTGGCTAACAAAAGGTCATGAGGTAAGCAGTCAAAGGCTTTCGATAAGTCAATTAGAACAGCACCCACTTTTTTGTTATCAGCAAGAGCATGAACAGTGTCAATAGAAAAAAAAAAAAAAAAACAAAAAAAAAAAAAAAAAAAACAAAAAAAAAAAATCAAAAGAGTAAATGATTTTAAATACCTTGGCTCCCACATTAATGATTCCGAACAAGACTTTAATATTAGAAAATCTCTCGCGTGGAGGGCCTGCAACAAACTAAACAAAATTTGGAAGTCTAATCTAGATAATAAGATTAAGGTAAACCTTCAAAACCTTAATCGAACCTATTCTCCTTTATGGGTCGGAGACCTGGACAATGACGAGAGCCATGGAAAAAAGTATAGACGGGTGTTACACAAACCTCCTCAAAAAGGTTCAAAATTTAAACTGGGCGAACCATCCGAACCTCAATCAAATATACAATAATCTACCACGCATCTCGCGTATACTCACCAATAGAAGACTTCAGTTCGCAGGCCACTGTTTTCGAGCAAAAGAAGAAATGATATCCAGACTTCTTTTCTGGTCACCAACGGGTCTAGTAAGATTAAGGAAGTTAACCTTCCTGGATACTCTGAAGAGGGAAACAGGTCTCGAGATTGAGGAAATAACAACAGTCATGCAAGATCGGGTATTGTGGAAGGAAGGCTACGTAAATTTTCCGACGTAAGTCGAAAGATGATGATAAGACCGAGGGGCACATCACTGAAATAAATCCCGTACATAATTTTATAAATGAAAAATAAATCAAAAAATAAAATCATAATCAAATCAAAATCATAAAATCAAAAATCATATGAAAAAAAAAAATAAGAAATAAATCAATAAATCAAAATGAATCAAAAATAAATCAAAAATCGTTCGAAAAAAAAATTTCTTTTTCAACTTTTTTAATTTTTTTTGACAATGATTTTGATTATTTTTTCTTTTTAATTTGAAAAGTGTTTCGATAAAATCACTCCTATTCATAAGTCGAGATGGGAGTGAAAACCATAAAAATAAGAAAAGAAATCAAAATCATAAATTGAGAGATAAATTAAAACTAATTCAAAAATAAATCACAACAAATCAAAAATAAATCAAAAATAAATCATGAATCAAAAATAAATCAGAAATAAATCAATAAATCAAAAATAAATCATAAATGAATCATAAATCAAAAATAAATCAAAAATAAATCATAAATAAATCATAAATAAAAAATAAATAAAAAATAAATTATAAGACTCGTACACCATTTTTTCGAGTGATTTGCCCCTCGGGTTAGACGATATCTGTGTAAAATCACTCAAAGAGGGTTCTTCAATCTTAGCTTACTATTTAACCCATATTTATAATCTTAAAACAGGCGTTGCTCCAAAATGTTGGAAGAGAAAAAGAGTCACACCCCTTTTCAAGAAGGGGGGTGTTGACGACGTTAACAACTATAGACCAATTTCAATCCTTCCGATTTGAATGAGAGTTAATTATAATTAATTAAAATTAAAAATAATTCAAAAATAAATCACAACAAATCAAAAATAAATCAGAAATAAATCAATAAATTAAAAATAAATCAGAAACAAGACGACTCAGAGTCGAAAATTTCGCACAGTGTTTGATTATTCATAGATGAAATAATCATTTTAAACGACCGGGACTGGGGGAGTACTAGGTTGGAGAATGTCAGGTCAGACCTGAGAAAAACTGGCTCTAACAGAGAATAAAGTTATCCTTACAGAGACAAGTCGAAAAAGTGACTCTAAGAACAATTATTAAAAGAATTTCTAACCTTCTAGAGATCTTTTTTTGACTTTTCAAGTTTCGTACCTTAAATAATTCAGAGAGACTTGGGAAGGTCAAAAACCAAACCTTAGCATCAGCACATACCTGGCACCTATTAATGTCTAAGTACTCCCTCCCCCTTTACCATTAAAAGAATGCAATAAATAGAACGAGGCTAGAGCTATAGCTTTATTGCCACCTAAATGTGAACTGTCCCAGTGTGGCCAAGTTACATGAATACAGTCCACATCAGTTTTTACTGCCAATATATATGAAATTGTATATAGTTTGTATACGGTATATTGTATATAACCTGACCTGTGTTGACAAATAAATAAATATCAATCTGACAAAGATATATACAATTTTACAAAAATACAAAAAGTTTACACCTTGTATAGATAAATCGAATTTAAACCAAATTAAACCAAAACATATCAAAAAGCTCAAACTCTATATTCTGCTATTTTGGTCATGTTTGCTATCTTCAATATTTTAGCCCACAAGGTTGTACAGTAACTTTTTATCTTAGAGAGGTACGTGAAATTTGTGCAGAGATTTGAAATCCTCAATGTTGAAATGTACTATAGTTTCACATCATCACAAGCAATAAGTAACAATCCTCACTTTACTCATCTTCTTTCCTTTTTCTTCATAGTTTCTCAATATTTCAAAAACTTTTAGTCATACTAGATTGTTCACCCTCGTTCACCTCTAATATATCTTTCCTGTATAACTTTCTTTCTTCTTCTTGGTGCTGAGAATTAGTTTGAAAGGTAAAGAATCTACACTTTTGGGACAACAAACACTATACAATATATGCTATCTCAATAAAACAAAATCAAACACAATCAACTGTGGCAGGCATTTAATTTTGATGATGCCTTGAAAAATAAATATATATAAAAAGAGTTTGATTAGACCATGAGGGCTATTTTTGGCAAAATATTGCTATTAGATAAGAAAAATAACTGTTTGAAAGCTTGAAAAAGCACAAATTTGGAAAATTACATGAAATATTCTAAATTTGGTGGAAATTATAGTGAGATTTTTAAACCAATTTTCTTTCTGCAAAAGTTTTTTTACCTTTAAAAGCTAAAACTTTGTTACTGCTGTTATTTGCATTGCATCCATATCATTGAGACGTGGAGTTACACATTTTTGAGAATTTTTTGATTGACTTTACAGTAGAAAATTGATTTCGAGCAGGTCGATCAAATTTGATAACAATCTTGTCATTGTTTCCCTCACTCACATCCATTTGGGTTGATCCGGGTGAAGGCTCATTCACTTTCCAAGTGAACCGTTGCCATCAGGAATCGAAACCTTTGAAGCCTGTGTAGTATTCAAGGTTAATGACCACTATTCCACGAAGCGCCCATCCAACATGCCAGACTCTCCCATTCGATACAATCGATATCCTTTTCCAATCGATTACTAATCGATAAATAATTGATGGATTAGATATCTATTGTTTTTGATAATCGATAGGCAATTATAATCAAGATTTAACGGGAAGCTTTTGATTGGCTATCAATTGATGGATTTTCCATCGATTTACTCTAAAGATGTTCGATATTGTTCACAATCAATTGACAGCCAATCGATGAAAACCAATCTATTATCAGTTAGAATAGTCTCGATTACCTATCAATTCAATGATTATTGAAATCAAGCGGTATCCAATCAATCGGTTGGTTAGCGATTACCGTAACTTTGTCTAATGTGTCGACTCCCCTCCTCTAATTCCGACACCCTTTTTACCAGCTGAGATTTATAGAAAGATTGAAACTGTTTTTCTTTGCTTATATAGTGGTCAGAGAGGAATAACCCTTTTTCAATCAGTGATTCAAGCTTTCATATTATTCCTTTCTCTAAAGAAGGGTGTCAGAATTTAGACGAGGGATGTCGTTATTAGACCAACCCAACTACTTACGGTAGTCATCGATTGGAAATAGTTATCTAGAGTGGGAGAGTCTGGAAACTGACACATCTCACCTACCTACCGTGAAGTCGGGTAACTTGCATCAGTGGAGTGAAACTTGCATAGCCATCAATCAAATGACTGACCAATCAAATAGCAACAAAAATTTCAAAACAAATGAACTACACAGCTCCGCACACAGCTCTACTCTATCATTTTTGTTTTGATTTAACTTTGTATTTTAATGACCAGACGGGTCATTCATTTGAGGGCTATGTATGTTTGCCTCCACTGATGCAAGGTAAATTAACCCGATCTCACGGTAGCTAAGCTAACAAAACAGAAGGTATATATAAAACTTTTATCACTTATACACATTGGCATCCCCTGCCATAAATTTTTCTGTGAAATACTTAGTAAATGATAATCTGTCTTGCAACACAACTTAATCAAATATCAACAAATAATTCTACCTGTAAAAATGAAGATCATACCTGTCTGTCGTCTGTGTTGTTGTGTGTGTAGTGATTTCCAGGGGATGTCAATCGAACACAATCGAATTTGATTGTCAATTGAATCAATCGAACTCAAGCAAACTCAATCGAAATGATCGATCGAATCGATCGAACCCAATCGAAGTGATCGTTCGGACAATCGAAATCAATCAAAGTCGGAAAAAATGTAAAATTGCGATTGGGTTCGATTGTCCGATCGATTACTTCAATTGAGTTTGATCGGGTTCAATTGATTCGATCAATTGTTTCCGATTGGCTTAGACTTACATCTAGGGTTTCATTGTCGTATCGTAGAAGGAATAGAAGACTATTTACCTCGTCGGCCCTTTTTACACCGGCCCCTTTATTGCTGGCCCTTATTACGCCAGCGACGAAAAAATAACGCCAATAAGAGCTGACGTAAAGGGAGCCGATAAGGGTAGAAAGGAGACGATCACAGCGTTATTGTTCGGACTTTAATCCTCAAACACAAAAAGGAAACTTAATCGAAGGCAATCCGATTCAATCAAAACCAATCGAACTCGATCGAAACCAATCGAACTCAATCGAAACCAATCGAACTCAATTGAATTGATCGATCAAATCAATCGAACTCGATCGAAGTGAATCGAAACCAATCAACCGAGAAAAAAATGTAAATATTCGATTGGGTTCGATTGTCCGATCAATCACTTCGATTGAGTTCGATTGATTCGACCAATCAGTTCGATTGGTTTCGATTGAGTTCGATTGGTTCGACAATCGAAATTTTCGATTGACATCCCCTGGTGATTTTCAAGGACAGTTCTTTAATTGTAAGATTCATATCACTTTATCGGTGCATTTACTAACTACACAAACATAAAATACTATGCTAAAAGAAAAATAATCCTCTTTAAGTACTCTAAAAACACCAAAAACATGACAAAAACATGACAAAAATACAAAAAACCAGAGCAAGTCTGACAGCATGCTGAAATCCGCCATTAAAAAATTAAGAGAGCAATGTTTACGAATGCTTGGTTACGCCTACCTAACACTTGCAGAGGGGAACCATTAAATTTTATCTTAGCGAGTGAGTCCATATTTCAGAGTTTTCGAGAATGTTCTAGAAGTTTCAACTACTTTCTTCAAAATAAATAAACAACACAAAAAGTACTTTCGTTTTCTAATTTTTCTTCCGCACCGCCGCCGCCGCGAAAGCCTATCGTAATATTTTCGCTATGCGAAATTAATAAATCAATAAATCAAAAATAAATCATAAATGAATCATAAATAAAAAATAAATCAAAAATAAATCATAAATAAATCATAAATAAAAAATAAATAAAAAATAAATTATAAGACTCGTACACCATTTTTCGAGTGATTTGCCCCTCGGGTTAGACGATATCTGTGTAAAATCACTCAAAGCAGGTTCTTAAATCTTAGCTTACTATTTAACCCATATTTATAATCTTAAAACAGGCGTTGCTCCAAAATGTTGGAAGAGAAAAAGAGTCACACCCCTTTTCAAGAAGGGGGGTGTTGACGACGTTAACAACTATAGACCAATTTCAATCCTTCCGATTTGAATGAAAGTTATTGAAAAAATAGTCCATTTCCAGATTTCTGGATTTCTTGAAAAGAACAACATCATCAGCAAGTTTCAATCCAGTTTCAGGAAAAACACCCGACAGACACGGCAGTGTTCTATGTTGCTGACTTTATCTTAGGAGAGGTAGCTAAGAAAAATTACGTTGGAGCGGATTTCG
>NW_027103797.1:14052-22037 GCF_902728285.1 Clytia hemisphaerica
CATCTTCGTACTCATACTGGTGAAAAACCGTACAAATGTGATATTTGTGGAAAAGGATTTAATCAATCAGGTCATTTACAAAAACATCTTCGTACTCATACCGGTGAAAAACCGTACAAATGTGATATTTGTGAAATTGCTTACAGTGATCATACTTCGCTTAGGTATCATAAATCCAAAAATTGTAGAATAGTGGATGCAAAATCTTTTTAATTTATTGTCCAGATTTATAATTGTTTTTTTTTTATTTTCTATTTGTCGACCGCCGAAGGCGGTTTCTTTCATAGACAGTGGTACGCTAATCTCATTTTGCCTTGGAAAGAGTTACATCGGATCGCTCAAAGTTACCTTCATGGTTTTTATTTTATTTTCTTATCTCTGATCCTGTTTTTCTCTTTTCTGACTGTCTGAGTTTCTGAGACTTAGTTTCTCATTTCTGACTGAGTTTTCATACCCATTGAGTTTCAAGCCGAAGGCTAGAGGTCAATCTCCTTGGTAGGATTTGAAGCCAACAAATCCTACCAAAGTTGCGCGGCCTTGAGCGACCCGCCTGGTTTTTACACAAATGACAGATTGAAACTAAAATTTACCGCTTAATTTCGAAAAATATATCACTCGAAAACAAAGGAATTGCTAGATTCAATCCGTCATCAAAAATACGGCGCATATTTTAAGGCTTCAATTTTTCTTGCCTGAGAAAGGTTAGAGATTGACCTCTAGCCTTCGGCTTGAAACTCAATGTTCATACCTGTCAATCATTTGTCCATCAATTTGGACCAGTCTAATTTTCGCGCCGAGTGGGATTCGAACCACCACCAAAGAAAGACCTTCAGATTTGGAAGCCAGCGCTCTACCCGTTGAGCCATCGCCGCACAGCCAAATCATGCAATTCATAACAAATTATACCGAACTGGCAAAAACGGGGGTAATGTTATTATAATATGGGTAAAAGTACCCTTTTTTAAACCTGACTGAAATTCGAGCCGTTACTAGCAACCCTGCGGGCCCATGGCGCCGAGTATGCACCCGGCACAGTGACAAGCCGTTACTAGCAACCCTGACCCTACCTAACTGTTAGTTAATCAATTCCAAGCAACAAAACCCCCGGAAAGGTGACTATCAGCGATCCGTGGATTAAAAAATAAAATAAAAAAATGAAGGTAACTTTGGGCGATCCGATATAACTCTCTCCTTTTGCCTTGGCTCATTACTTTGTGTACCATTTACTTTCGGTTTTTTAACTAGATTACCCAGGCGTTTCTCTCTTTTTTTTATTTCCTGAATGTCTTTTATTCGGAATTTAATAATCGAGACATGAAAAATGACTATATTGTAATCTGTTTTCAATGAATAATCTAAAATGTAATGGAGATGACATGTAGGCGTTAATAATGTACGCGCGCTCTTTCGCGAGCGTGATGCGTGAAGGAAGGCGGTCGTTTCAGTGTGGTTTACATCCACACTGAGTTAATTTCGGATAGCGAACACAGGAAAAAATTTTCGATTTCCAAGGTTGGAAATTCGATATTTTTGGGTTGGAAATTTTGGTTTTATAATTGAAGGTTGGAAATTTGAGCGATTACTTTAAGCTGATTTGGAAAACGTAAATTACCCATAAGTTTTGTAGAATAAACCAATGCGCTTGAAAAATCAAGTGAAAAAAAACAATGTAAAAATTACAATTTTCCAAGGCTGGTTGGAAAACATGACTTTTTGGGTGGGAAATCTTTATTTTCCAAACAGTTTAGGAATTGAAAAAAAGGTCAAAAATCGATGTGAAAATACATATTTTTGTAAATTGTACCTATGGTTGAAAACTAGATTTTTGGTTGGTTTGTCTCTCAAAACGTTTGGAAAACATTAAAAATCCATGTGGATGCTACATTTCTGTGAGATTGAGACTCCTCCTTGGAAAACTAGACCTTTTGGGTTGGAAATTTGTGTTTCTCCCAAACAGTTTGGAAAACGTTAAAAATCCATGTGAATATTACATTTTTGTGAAATTGAGACTCTTCCTCGGAAAACTAGACTTTTTGGGTCGGAAATTTGTGTTTTTCCAAACAGTTTTGAAAAAGTTAAAAATCCATGTGGAAATTACGTTTTTCTAACCATTTTCTGCGCATGTCCTTGGGAAAACCACAAGCGATTTTTCGCTCAAAACTGTTTTGATTTATAGCTAACCTAGATATTAGGCTATAATGTGAGCAGTCAAGCTGTAAGTTTCCGTCAGGTGAGGCGTCTCTTCGGAGCGGCCTCGGCCAATCGCAGTGAGTTCGCACAGTGAAGCACATAGGGTACTTGTGTCATAGTTTCAAATAGTACCCTGCTGAGCTGTGTGAGTGATCTAAGATCAACCACGTATCTGTGCGAACAATAACGAGAGATTGACCGGGAGCCATCGAGCCTAGGCTAGCGAGTGACTGTTCACAAAAACAAAAACCTTGTTTAAGATCTCTTTTCCACATCTCTGCCATCACTTTTTGGATTTTGGCTTCTTTCAACCTGAATTTTCGAAATTCCCAACCTTGTTTAGTGGATTTTGGCTTTTTTCCAGCTGAATTTTAAAAAATTCCAAGCCATGGAAAATTTGGATTTTGGCTTTTTCCAACCTCGATTTTCGAAAATTCCAACCTTGTTTAAGCTTGGATTTTGGCTTTTTTCCAACTGAATTTTAAAAATTTCCAACCTTGTTAAATTTGGCTTTTGGCTTTTTTCAACCTGGATTTACGAAAATTCCAAGCCATGGAAAATGCAAAATTTCCAACCTTGGAGAATGTCCCACATTTTCAGGTTGGAGGTGGAGGAACTCACTAAAATCAATTTATAACCACGGACGATTTTCGCAGGTTTTCTTTGGATTTACGTTATATATCTTTGTGTCTTTAGCTTCAGAGTTTTGATTTTTTCTTTATTTTCTTATAAACATATTACTTTATAAGGATCAAATCAATAACTCTTGATATACGGTGATATACCTTTCAGTAATTAGTAATTAGTTTACAAAGTAAACAAGGGATGGCGTACAATATGAGCATATTTATTTTTTATAAGCATATACTTTATAAGAATTCTTAAAAATTAAACTACAATTGTTCTTAAATTGGTCTTATTTTTTTTAGCAATATTAAGCCTCGTTCTTGTAAAATTGTTTCATCAAGGCTCGATGTAAAGTGGATTTCAGATTAGCTCCATTCTGTACTTCTTGTTTTTCCCATGCAGTTTAAATTCTAGGCGAAATTTTCGACTTCAAGTATAGCCTGGGTATCCAGACTCAAAATTTCAAAAAAAAACACTCTTACCTCAATATACAAAGTTTCTAAAATTTTAGAGTCTGGTGCAACTAAAAAAGTCTGATACAGTTTTGAATGACACAGTCTGTGAGTAAACCCTTGTTGACAGAATCTCAAAACTGTGGAAACCCAGGCAGACACACATAATTACTTACCATAAAACCTCTTTTACAAACTCAATAAACTTTCAAAACTACTTTAAACTATATCCAAACGTCAGCCACACTCATAAGGCTCCTTTCCATCAGCCATTTTGTTTAGAAATGAACCTGCGTTTTCATTTTCATTTGTTTATCTTTTTTTGCAAGGTCAGCTTTTTCCATAAATTATGCGCGCGCATCGAAAAATATCACAAACCCCGCGAAAATTCGGCTCAGTGACTGGGCGCGTACTGACCAATTAGAGACACTCGCATATGCAGGGACAGATATCCCTGTACACGAGTTACTTCGACCAGACCGTAAACCAGAGACAAAATATTTTAAAAAAACTAGACGGTGAAATAGTTTACGGTCTGGATATCCAGGCTACTTCAAGTATCGTCTTGTTCCATTTACTTGGGAAGAAACTTTCTCGAGTTCGCGATTTTTCGGCCGAAAATTAAGTTCTGCGAAAAATACTGAAGGTTGCCATTCGCGAAAGTTTATTTCCCGTATAGTTCTTGCGAAATATAGTACTTTAATCGTAGAAATTTTAGCGAGACTAATTTTAGCGTATATTAGCAAGTCAGGAAAATCTTGATTTTTTTTGGATTTATTTTAGCGAATCACGATTTCAAAAAATTTCGCGTGGATAAATTTTAGGGAATACTCGTATTACATTATTGATTTAAGGGCTCTGACCATAGTGAATTTTTCATAATTGCCGTGTTTAAAATGTGTTTTCTGACTGATGTAACCAACAAAACTATGGTATATTATACATTTTCTGTTAGACAAACTATTCCTGAATCTGAAAATTCAAAAATTGCATTGAAAAAATTTGATGAGGAAGAAAATGAAGACTTTTGCGAGGAATAGTAGGGGGAAATTTGTAAAATCGCTCGATTTTTTTAGTCAAAGCACTTGTTATACATTTTTGGAAAGCTATAGGGTAGGGGAATCAAAATAACTTGGGTGCCAATTTTTTTTCGGACACTTTGGTGTGATTTTCGGACAAATACGACGGTCTCAGGCAAAAATCATAGGGTGAAAAATTAATGAAAATTTTAGCTTGAGAAAATAGAGACCTGTTGTATATTTTTGGAAAGCTCTCAAAAAATTAAGATTAGTGATATATTGCGAGTATAGGTGATTTCTTTACCTAACTCGAGATAATGAGCTTTCGAAAGCGCAAAAACTGGACAAACAGCTGTTTCTGGCTAAAAACACTGAAAACATGTTTAAGGATTAATATCTCGAGTTAGGTAAAGAAATCCCTATATCGCATATATCACTAAACTTAATTTTTGAGCGCTTTCCAAAAATACAAAGGTCTCTGTTTCTCAAGCGAATTTTTATTAATTTTCACCCTATGATTTTTGCCTCAGACCGTCGTATTTGTCCGAAAATCACACCAAAGTGTCCGAAAAAAAATTGGCACCCAAGTTTTTTTGATTCCCCTACCCTTAAGCTTTCCAAAAATGTATAACAAGTGCTTTGACTAAAAAAATCGAGCGACCTCAAAAAAACGAACAAATTTCCCCTACTAGAAGAGTATTTCAACTTTGAAGAGCTTAGTTTCGGCGAAGAAAAAACATTTTGAAAATTTTTTTGCAGTAGATGGTGTATCTTTTACCGAACAATAAAACTTTTTGCGGAAAATTTTTGTAAATGCTTCTTTGTCTCGAAATCTTCAAAATATTTGGTTTTTCATCAATTTTTCATCTGGATTTTGCTTAAAAAAACAGTCATAACTTTTGAAACATCTTTTAATTTTGAAACAAAAAAGTTAATAATCCATCAAAAACTAAGCATTTTTTGTAAAAGAGGGTGATGCAACATATTATTAACATCTTTTTAAAGTTCATAACGTCGTTTTTGCAATTAAGTTCTTAATTACTCTTAAGGGATTTGATTAAAAAGCAATTTATAAAGGCAATTCTTTGTTAAAAGTGTTAAGGAACCTGAAATATAACTTTTATGTTCAAATACCAATTTTTGGACTATGGTCAGAGCCCTTAATTCGTTTTCTAGCATTTCTTTGCACTGAAACCCTTCCTATTGATTAAAATGTATCAAGGCAATATAACCAGAAATTTCGCGTGGATAAATTTTAGCGATCTGTCAATTCGGCTTGTTGTAGCGAGATTTATTTTAGCGAAAATAGGGAATTTAGGTGTAAAAAATGTCGGAGTTTTATTTAGTCGGGTTTTTTTTTCGTCGGGGAAAAATTTCGTCACATAGAGGCATTTTCGTCACTTTCCCCTGACCAAAATTTCAAATTCATCATTTTCCCCCAACCAAATTTACTATTTAGTCACTTTCACCCAACTAAATTGTCCAAATGAAATGGTTTCCTTCACTAGCTCGAAAAAAGATCTTGTATTTCGACGTTTAAATTAAAGCACTAATTTTGGTTAATAAAGGTGTGAAAAATTTAGATTTCAATTTTGGTTGGGATATAAAAAATTGAGTAAAAGTTTTGGTCGGGAATTTTTTTCCCCGATACAGTTATAAGGTATGTAAAAAGAAAACCTTCATTTTCCTAGGAATTTTTAGCAAAATCAGGTCAAAAGCACTTGATTATGACCCCCCCATTTTATTGATTTTTATCTAGAGTACTCTTAGGTTCCAAATAAACGAGTGAGTTTGAATAAACCGGGGGAGGGGGTTTGGAAAATTTTAGAGATTTTGATAAACAGGGGGGGTTATTGCAGGGGTTGGAAATTGTACTTCTGAAAACCCAGAAATAAGGTAAATGTAGGCTGAAATCAGGCTATTTACTTACAGCAAAATAAGGGGCATTGTGTTTAACAGCTGAAAGTATTCTTAAAAATTAATTACCTTTCCAACCTAATTTGGAGCACTTACAAATCGTTTGTGGTTATAAAATTTCAAGGGGAATTTCCCTTTTGTGCCAAGTATTTTGGAACTGATTGTAGCTCCTTAGATATTGAAAATTAATCATGAAAATGGGATATAGGAAACTTTCTACACCCGATGCCTTTCACTTTCAGAGAAAATGTAGATCCATCTGCAAAAATCTCTAAATCTCCTAAATTGTGACTCTCGATCGAGTCCAACCCTGACCCTAAATGAAGACAAAGAACGAGAAGAAACGGCATTGAAAATCAAACTTTTGATAAAATTAATAAATTATTTCTGAAAAAGTCTTGCAAGTGAAAGAGTTGCCGCAATTGTATAGCTTTCTCCAGCAAAAAAGAGTGAAGCAAAAATTTGACTTTTTAAATTTCGTGCCGATGGATAGGATGTAGCATTTTAATTGTTTTCGGAGTGCGAGATAAAAAAAAGTAGGCGGCAAACGCTATTTTGCGTCTCTCAAATCAGTGAAATTACTTGATGTCACGTGATTTCTTTGGTACGAAATCCTAATCAAAGCTTGTTTCACCATGGAGGTATAAAGAAACAGGAGAAGTATGCTATTGTAACCAAGGGTAGGAGAAATGAAAAATTTCAACTTTTTATCCCCTGAAAGATCGAAATGTGGTCAAAATTTGTCAAATTTGTCGGTAAGGGTCGTAAAATTCACAAAATTTCCCTTTTTTTTCTCCTTTTTAGTCCCGGAAAGGGCCAGAAGGTCGAAAGTTGGCGGGACCCAACCCCCCCCCCCGTCAGCTCGCAACCCTAATACCCCCCAAATGTGACGACCTCAAGAAAAAATCATACATAGGGTCAAAACTTAATGAAAGTTTCAGCTTGAGGAAAAGAGAGACCTGTTGTATATTTTTGGAAAGCTCTCAAAAAATTAAGATTAGAGATATATTGCTAGTATAGGTGATTTCTGTACCTAACTCAAGATATTGACCCTTAAAAATAGTGTTTTTCAGCCAGAAACAGCTATTTTGTCCACTTTTTGCACTTTTTGAAGCTCAATATCTCGAGTTCATTTTTCAAAAATGAATTTCGACTGTTTTATCCGAAAGATCATGAAAAGTAGATAACGAAAATGTCGTTTCTTTTAAAATGTCAATGAAATAAACCTCAGTAAAGCGTGGCATTAATCATCAAGATTTTCTATAATTCTGTTCCGCTCTTTCCGGACACGGAAGTGTATGATTTTTATCTAATTTTCAAATAAAGTATCTACTTGACAAAAAGTGAGTAACGTCTAGTGCTTCGTCTCCTTCCATCTTTCCATATCAAATTCTCCTTATACACTTTTAAAGATTTCCGCGAATAAATAGTTTTTAAACTATCAAAATCCATGATGGAATTTAAAAAATTTCTGGACTTTTACAAGATCATATATGGCCTTCTTTTTTCCAAAAAGTACCATGAAGATGTTCATATATCATCATCTGTACCATGTTAATTATTATCGCTCGTAACACATTTCGATACCACTCGCATCCATTTTTCGATTAAAATCGTCCACTTTCACACTTAAAAATCTTCATATTTTTGATTTTCAAAAGTCTTTGCATAAAAATCACTATTTTTCGACAAAATCATCAGCGTTGGCCATTCACCATTGATTCGATATCTGGAAGTAATAATGATAAATTGAGAGATAATACAGTATGTGGCCCCCCAA
>NW_027103798.1:0-2593 GCF_902728285.1 Clytia hemisphaerica
ACCATGACAGAACTCCATGATTAGATAAGTATTTTCAATACCATTGAATTTTCCGTAAATTTCGACCTATGTATAAAAATATAAGATTTATCAATAATGGAAATGGTCATTCAACATCTCAAGCTTCAGCTTCCAAGCTAACCTACTAATATATCTATTCCTCCTGGCACGGCGTTCTTAATCTACAGGCCAAGCAAGCGTACAGCAGCTTAGATTTTGCTAGGCTTGTAGAACTAGAACGCCATGATTCTGGGAGTTACTCTCCTTGCCGACCGACAGGGTCCTGCTGAGCTTCGAAAAAGTAAATGGCACTTTACGCGGGACAGAAATTTGTGAATTGGGATTAATTTCATTATTAACCTCAAAGCAATTGCCATTTTCCAAAATTTTCCCTGCAAGGGAGTAATTTTTATTTTGGTGTTTATAAAACTATCGCGGTAAAAAAGGTGCCATAACTAGATACACGTTTTTTATAAGAACATCCAGAATTTTTGAAGCCTTCGGACGCTTTTAACTTTTTAAATTTTCTTAACATGTTCTTATTTTGTGCATTTTTCCTAAGAAATTGGGCGTTTTAGAGCCCATGAAACCTTAAAATGTTCTTAACTTGTTCTTAACATTTTGGCCATTGAAGACTTATGTTTTTATTTAATTTTTCTTACAAAAAAACGTGTATATCAGGCACGTCCCCGGACCCCTTTTTGCCTAAGTTGCCCTCGACCTGGTTTCCACTACAGAAGCGTTACATTAAGATAAACGTATTGAAGCTACCTTCAAAATAAAAAAAGGATAATTCGTAATATAAAGGCTATACTTACGATATTTGCAGAGCCTTTAGCTCTTCTCATTGCCTTGAATTCGTTTGAAATCTCGGCTTTGTTGTGTTTGGGCATTATCTTAATAGCCACCTTAAAAAAGAAACGAAGTAAGTTATCTATAAAATCTAAAGATCCTCCCGCAAATGCGATGGTGTTTTATTTAAAGTGCAACGCAAACAGATAGTTCGTAAAGTAATAAATAGTCAATAGAAATATATTTACGAGTAAAAAATCTTTAAATATTCTTATTTTGAATGTAACACAAAATTATCTAGAAAATTTTTTAGAAAAAGTGCATAAAAGATTTAAACTTACTTTGTTGGTACCCTTGATGCGCAACTTTGCAGCGAGGGCGTCGCCCGGAACGTTCAACTTGGCATATGTTGCTAGTCTCACTTTACCGTTAGCCCCCTCGCCTAAGCTGCGCCCCAAGGAGAAACCTTTGTATAAACACTCCAATTCTTGAGTGTTCATTGTCTTTATAATTCAACAATATTATAACTTTGATTAATAATACAATAACTTCGATGACTGCAACTATTGCAATAACTTTTTACAGGCCAAATACGATTCCTCTGACTTAACCAGAGGTGGGTCGGAAGTTGATAAAGATTTTCTTTTCTTAACTGCTTTTATAACTTTAATTTATTTTTTATTTGACGTCACATACTAAATCCTAAATTGACGTCAATTCTTCTATTTCTAATTTCTATTTGGTTGAGTTGCAGGAGACTTTGAGGCCTATTTTAGCAACTATAGACGCTTTCGATGAGCGCCCCGTCAGCACCTTGGACTGACAACCCAATTCCCTTCACATGGCATGGGTTGACCCGGGCGAAGGTATGCCCATTCTGGAGAAATATTTTTCGCCAAATATGGAATTGGGTATTTGCTTATTTGCGAAAAAGTTTTCCCAGGAAGGTGTGGTATAAAGATAATATTTAACCTGAGCGAAGGCTTTTATTCTGCATATATTCGATAAATTAATGAAACCTGTTGAACAAAATGAACTCAAAAACAGTTTTACTAAATCGTGTGCACTTTTAAATCCTTGAGTGGATCCTTGGGTCTCATTTTTGGACCTACCTTGGAGGTCGTATACAATGTCCGTCAGTCCGTTGCTTTGCCAGTCCGTTCGTCTGTTACCAGCTTTTCTCGGCATTGGTGTATTATTAGTTATTTCTGTTTTTTATACAATGATGCAAGACGGCAATACCCAAAATGTGACAGCACCCGGTATTCAATAAAAATTGTAGGGCAAATTTTGGCCGGAAAATACCTAACAATAGGGTTTTTTGGACTAATTTCTTCACTTGTTTTCTTCGATTTTGGCAAAGGCTTTTTAAAAAGTGACTGAAGCCGTTTTTCTAGAATTTTTTTTGCCGTAAAAATTGGATTTCCTTCTTTAAGGAAATTCCCTTTAAATTTAACAGAAACTTAATTCTGCGAATTTTGGCGACCAGAATCTATCAAAAGGTTTCGTTCCATACTTGATAATAGAATTAACCTTTTTTGAATGATATATCATGATGGGAAAGTGTTATGAACTTGTTTTACTTTTTTAGTCTCATTTCTTACTATTGTTGTCGTTTTTTCCTATTTTCTCATTACATCAATCTTCAGGTAGGTCCATTCAGCATGTTATTTTTTTATGAAAACAGTCTACACGAAAAAGCAAATAAAATTCGTGTTGATTTTCCGACTGGTGATTTAAAGGCCGTCAATTATGTGTCTACTTAATTTCGTGTAATTAGGTAATTATATTTCACTGGAAC
>NW_027103799.1:0-4719 GCF_902728285.1 Clytia hemisphaerica
CTATAAGATAAAGATGACAATAAATCTCAATTGAACATTCTTGGGCTTTGCATTTTCAAATTTTCCCGTAGTTTGCACCCCCCTTTTACCCCCTATTAAAAGAGGATGCCAACTTTTCTGGGGTCTTTCTAGGGGGCACAGTACCAGGATTTGCCAGGAAATAAAATAATAAAGGGGGTTTGAAAATTTTGGCCAATCTGATTATATACAATTATGGTCAGTTTGTTTAAAGGGACTTACAGGACTACTTGCGAAATTTGTAAACAAACTGTATGCAGCGGATACAAAATCAAAACAAATGTCACATGTCAAAATAAAAAATCAAACCAAATATGGCTAATTTTGATTGTTCAATTGTTTTACAAGTTTGTTTTGGACACGTGATTTTAATTGTTCTCTTTAGTGACACGTGGTTCGCGCAATGTTTACATTTTACTACTTTAATGTCCCTTTAATCACATAATAAAAAAGTGAGCAAAACAAACTAATTTCTCAACACAAGCTCAAGTACGAACAATGGAAAGAAACAAAAGGCTTCCAAACCAGGGTTTTTTATACGAATTATAGTATATATTGGCTATTTTTGGTCATTTAAAGAGCTTCATATATCATCATTTGTTCCAGTGAAGTTGAAAAATCTTCATTTTTCCTCTTCATATTTCTTCTTCTTGTTTTACTTTCAAAAAATCTTCAATTATTTAGATATAACGTACCTCTCAAAAATATCTTATCAACGGTGTATAACTGCTAGCATTTTTTATAGTGAGTGCAGGGAAATCGTTAAAAACGTAAAGTGTCAACAAAATTTTTTGAGTTTGAGCCTAAAAATGTTCTTAAAATGTTCTTATTTTCACCATTTTTGAGTATTTTTGTCCATTTTCCTAAATGTGTTTAGAGTCCACAAAGCATTAAAATGTTCTTAACTTGTTCTTAATATTTCGGCCATGTATGTATGTATGTATGTACGTAATAGTTTATTTCATGTTGACGAGAAGGTAGCAACAAAGGCTAATAAAAGTCAACGCTACTTTACATCGAAGCCTTATGTTCTTATATAGTTTGTTCTTATAAAAAAGACACGTACCATACTTACCTATAACAATCCTAAATTTCCTTTAACAATCAAATGCATTTTCTGAGCACCGATTAGTTCATTTAGGTCAATTACATCATAATTTTGAGTTTCAACCAATCAGATTGATACGATTGTTGAGGGAACTTTTGAATTGTTATATGTAAGTGGTAATTATGTCTAATTACGCACAATATACGCATTTGTTTATTAGTGAATACAGATTAGCAATTATAACAAAAGCTAAATGGTGGATAACCCGTTGACAAATCATTACACGCTTTTTTTTTATAAGAATGGTGTTTTTTCATTCAGTCATGGATATTCTTACGGTATTCTTAGGTTAAAATCGAAATTGGCAATCTACAGGTTAAAATACATTAAAAATGATGATGGTGATATTCTTACCATATTCTTAATTTTTTGGCCATTTTCATTTTCATCATTCTTCTACAGTGTATTCTTATAAAAAAAAGCGTGTACCATAAATTGTTGTGATCAAAAGAGGAAATTAACATCTTTGTTAATTGATGATTGACTTTTTTTCATATCGCTTCGGGCGAACGAAAATGTAATTTACATACATGAGTAATACAAACTGCTGTGCTTCATGAACTTTAATATGCAGTAGATGTTGAAATGAATTTGTGATCTCGGAAAGGCATCACGAAAAAAGGTTCTCTTTGTAACAAAGTTTGGTTGTGAGAAAAATATCCAGTTGGAAAGGTAAAGACGTTCGATTTCATGTCCTTGTACGCTATTGGGCTCTTCCAGAAGAAATCCGTTCATTGGGAGGGTTGGAGGATATATTATTTTTTCAATAATTTACCCCTGGACATTTTCATTTTTCACCCCAAGGACATGGGCTATATCCATGGACAATCATCAATTTAACCCCCTGGACACCAAAATTTACCCCTGAACATCGCAGATTTACCCGACAATGCAATTTTTAGGCTTTTTTTTGGGACCCCTGGACAATTCATCCTCCACTCTCCCATGAACGGTTTTTATCTAAAAGAGCCCATTGATAGTTTGTTAAATTGAAGATCCTGTAGAAAAGTTAAACTTGGTCATTCCTGAGGAATCTTTCTATTGGTCATTTTTGATTTTACAACAGAGCAAGACTCTGAGTAGATCAAAATTTAAATTTGGTTGACGCGTTTTGTCTAAAGGCTGCACGGTAAACGTTTTTTTCTTATAAGAGCATCCAAATTTTTGAAGCCTTCCGATGTTCTTAGCTTTTTGGGTTTCGAGCATGAAAATGTTCTTAACATGTTCTTATTTTAACCAATTTTTGACCATTTTTACCCATTTTCCTAAGAAATCGAGTGTCTTTGAGTCCATAAAGCCTTAAAATGTTCTTAACTTGTTCTTAACATTTTGTCCATCGAAGCCTTATGTTCTTATATAGTTTGTTCCTATAAAAAAATGTGTATTTTCCGGGCTTTAATGCCGTACCTAGGGCTAACTATAAGATAAAGATGACAATAAATCTCAATTGAACATTCTTGGCCTTTGCATTTTCAAATTTTCCCGTAGTTTGCACCCCCCTTTTACCCCCTATTAAAAGAGGATGCCAACTTATCTGGGATCTTTCTAGGGGGCACAGTACCAGGATTTGCCAAAAAAAACTGGGGTGGGGTGAGAATTTAGGGAAATAAAATAATAAAGGGGGTTTGAAAATTTTGGCCAATCTGATTATATACAAATATGGTCAGTTTGTTTAAAGTTTGTTTACAGGACTTGCGAAATTTGTAAACAAACTGTATGCAGCGGATACAAAATCAAAACAAATGTCACATGTCAAAATAAAAAATCAAACCAAATATGGCTAATTTTGATTGTTCTCTTTAGTGACACGTGGTTCGCGCAATGTTTACATTTTACTACTTTAATGTCCCTTTAATCACATAATAAAAAAGTGAGCAAAACAAACTAATTTCTCAACGCAAGCTCAAGTACGAACAATGGAAAGAAACAAAAGGCTTCCAAACCAGGGTTTTTCATACGAATTATAGTATATATTGGCTATTTTTGGTCATTTAAAGAGCTTCATATATCATGATTTGTTCCAGTGAAGTTAAAAAAATCTTTATTTTTCCTCTTCATATTTCTTCTTCTTGTTTTACTTTCAAAAAATCTTCAATTATTTAGATATAACGTACCTCTCAAAAATATCTTATCAACGGTGTATAACTGCTAGCATTTTTTATAGTGAGTGCAGAGAAATCGTTAAAAACGTAAAGTGTCAACAAACATTTTTTGAGTTTGAGCCTAAAAATGTTCTTAAAATGTTCTTAAATTGTTCTTAATATTTCGGCCATGTATGTATGTATGTATTCATGTTGACGAGAAGTAGCAACAAAGGCTAATAAAAGTCAACGCTACTTTACATCGAAGCCTTATGTTCTTATATAATTTGTTCTTATAAAAAAGACACGTACCATACTTACCTATAACAATCCTAAATTTCCTTTAACAATCAAATGCATTTTCTGAGCACCGATTAGTTCATTTAGGTCAATTACATCATAATTTTGAGTTTCAACCAATCAGATCGATACGATTGTTGAGGGACCTTTTGAATTGTTATATGTAAGTGGTAATTATGTCAAGCATTTTCATATCATCAAAACATAATTTTTCGTATAAAAGAGTAATTATGCACAATATACGCATTTGTTTATTAGTGAATACAGCTTAGCAATTATAACAAAAGCTAAATGGTGGATAACCCGTTGACAAATCAATACACGCTTTTTTTTATAAGAATGGTGTTTTTTCATTTAGTCATGGATATTCTTACGGTATTTTTAGGTTAAAATCGAAATTGGTAATCTACAGGTTAAAATACATTAAAAATGATGATGGTGATATTCTTACCATATTCTTAATTTTTTGGCCATTTTCATTATCAACATTCTTATACAGTGTATTGTTATAAAAAAAGCGTGTACCATAAATTGTTGTGATCAAAAGAGGAAATCAACATCTTTGTTAACTGATGAATGACTTTCTTTCACAATCCGTTGCTTTCACAAACAAAAATGTAATTTACATACATGAGTAATACAAACTGCTGTGCTTCATGAACTTTAATATGCAGTAGATGTTGAAATGAATTTGTGATCTCGGAAAGGCATCACGAAAAAAGGTTCTCTTTGTAACAAAGTTTGGTTGTGAGCAAAATATCCAGTTGGAAAGGTAAAGACGTTCGATTGCATGTCCTTGTACGCTATTGGGCTCTTCCAGAAGAAATCCGTTCATTGGGAGGGTTGGAGGATATATTATTTTTTCAATAATTTACCCCTGGACATTTTCATTTTTCACCCCAAGGACATGGGCTATATCCATGGACAATCATCAATTTAACCCCCTGGACACCAAAATTTACCCCTGAACATCGCAGATTTACCCGACAATGCAATTTTTAGGCTTTTTTTTGGGACCCCCTGGACAATTCATCCTCCACTCTCCCATGAACGGTTTTTATCTAAAAGAGCCCATTGATAGTTTGTTAAATGGAAGATCCTGTAGAAAAGTTAAACTTGGTCATTCCTGAGGAATCTTTCTATTGGTCATTTTTGATTTTACAACAGAGCAAGACTCTGAGTAGATCAAAACTAATCTAAATTTGGTTGACG
>NW_027103799.1:5579-19046 GCF_902728285.1 Clytia hemisphaerica
GCCTTATACTGCACTGCTAATATGCAAGTATGTGTTGCACAAAATCGGGCACAAAATCGAACATTGACAATTTACTGGCGAGTAAATCTTAAATAAAATGCTACCAACCATAACTCAGAACTACTACGTTTTCAGATAAAATACCCTCGTTGTTTTAGAAAGCTGAGGCCGAGAGCTTTCCAACTGTACCAAATTTTTTGCTTTAAAGCCATTTTTAGAGCCAAAATATCGTTATTTGAAAATTGATTTTTATCGAAAAAAACTTGGAAAAAAACGCTACTTTCAAAAACCAGTGCGCTGTCGAAGGGTTCATAGAAAATGGAACATAAAAATTGAACATGAACGTATTTGCCTAAATTCATTTATATTTTTATTTTGAATTTTTAAAGTTGCAAAATTTGAGAAAAAAGGGAATGGTTTTAGCCAAACAAGACATTGAAAATCAAAAATTTTCCTATATCTTTTTGGAAATTAGGTTTTTTTGGAGATTATGTCTACTTTACTTTCAGATGAACGTCCTTAGATACTCCACTTTTATTTTATCTTATACAACAGTTTTGTCTCTAGTATGACTCAACTTTGAATCATTCTATTTTTTAGTTTCGAGAGAGGTTTTAAATTCAATTTTAAAAGTTAATTAAACTTTTCAATTTTTCTTGCTATTTGGTAGCAAAATAAAAATCTCTCGTCTTTTCAACTTCAAGAAAAGAGCATGCACTAAGATTAAGGTCAGATTAAGCTTTTTGTATAAAAAACATTAAGAAATGAGGTATTTTTTGTATTTCTGAAAAAAAAATTGAAAACTTTTACTTGGAAAACTTGACTTGAAATTCCAGTCAATATTCCAAAAAGGTATGTTATTGGGATTTGTCTCTGAACCAAGAATCTTGGTGAACTCAGAAGACAAAATAGTTTTTTAAATAGGTAATTTGCCAAGAAAGATGGATCTGCAAAATGCATGCAATTTTAATTCTTTGAGTCTTTGTGACATCGCCAGAGGAACCCAGTAGCGAGTCTGAGTGGTTTCCAAATTCTTTATTAGAAAATCATCACTCTTCGTCAAAAATTTTTAACTACTCTCATAACTGCCACTTGAACCCTTTGTCTTAAGGTTTTTAAGTAACGCACTTGATTTCGACTATGATCACTCCTCAATGATACCCTTATGCAAATCTCACCTTATCGCTCCATCCATCAATAAAAGTAACGAAGTTTGTGGCCACTGAAAATTAATTTTTCTATCAATGAATTAATAAGATCCTGATGATAAAATTTGATAATATTCTTATAGACCCAAAAATTTTTATTTATATTTCTGATAACGGACAAAGGGTGTCGAGTCAGAGGTATTTTTAGCAAACGTTTCTAAAGAAATCAAATTGTATAAGAAGACATTTTAATCTTATATATACAGTACCAAGGTATTTTCAATTTAATTTAAACTAACAGTACCCTGCTTCATTGACTAAATTGTCACACATTGGAGCTTTTTACCAGTACTAAATATATTCTTAGCAAACTAGACATGATGACCTTTAAATTTGGTTCAGTAGTTCTCAAGTTAAGCTTTGGAAGTCAAAATTCACTTTTTAAAAAGTCCATAAACAAGTCAAATAATAAATTTAAAGTTTACCGGTATTTTCGAAAAATTTGGATAGGATAACGGTAATTTTCAAAAAAATGGCCGGGATGACGGTAATTCAAAACCTCGTACGCCCCCTCCCCACGGAATACTGGTGTTACGAAATTCGATAGACCAAAATAATAACTTGAAAAATTTTATGTTCATAATGTTCTGACCGACCATATACAGACCAGCCTAGACACAGACCTGTAAATCGTTTAAAACTTCTCCGACGAGGGAGTGTACTTATCAAACAAGTATCAAAAGATGGTACATAAAACTTAAGGAGGATTCTTGATATGAATGGCCCCCCAACTTTTTGGGAAAGTGAAAACTTTCGATTGTGCCTCCTTTTAGACTCCATATTCATTGGTCCCTCCACTTTCAATTTCATGGCGTGGGCCCTGTGAATACTTTTTCTGAATATGAAATCTAGGATCACCACCACCGGCTAAAAAGATTAAGTTACTATCCTATCTAAATACTGAAAATACAGAGCTGCTTGGAGCTATGTCAAACCTCTTTTTTAAAAGCTTTAGAAACGCGCCGCCAATAAATATTACTAAAAATATAAGTTTGAGTCTTTTAGATCAGATCACATTAAAGGTATATAAAGTTTCTTAGAGAGCTGCTGGCATCCAAATTCAACTATCCAGCGGTCTGGCAGTTCAGCTGAACACTAAACTAATCGAAACTCGTTCTGTTTTTCGAATGTTTGTTGTTTTTCCGCGCTTCGATTTCCACTTTCGAACGTTTTACGTTCGATTGCTATTGATGGATGGACTGATCTGAGGACCCAAACAAAAACTAAAAGGAAACTTTCGAACTTTACACTTACCTTTATTTTGTTGAAAGAAAATACTTTTCGTTATCACACAAGTTTTATATAAATCCTGTGACATGTATCACAAGTGTCTCTACGAATTTAAAATTTATTCTTAGTTCTTAGTGTTAATAAAAATTTCAAACCCCTTTTATTGTTCTTTTTAAATATTTATCTTATTCGTTTTCTTTTTCTTTTCCTTTCCTTTTTCAAAGAAAATGTGATTCATTATGCTTCGCGACTGAATGTTATAATTGTTTTATATATAAACTATATGTAGTTAGTTGAATTTTGATTTGAATACATTTTGAAGAATTGCAAGGAAGAAGATAAAATGAGGCAATATAAACAAAAAAAAGAGAGAAAATTTCCGATACGATACGACTCCGCCGAAAAGTTACTCAGCCGCGCCGCCGTATGCAAAGGGTCCAGCTTAAAGTACTTAAGCTAGAAATCACTTTCGTTTTCATTATCAGTCGAATCCAAGATGGCGTGCTGGAAGCCACGAGTTTGGAAAAATATTTTGTCGAATGGAGTTAGAATTAAAAGGTATCATGATCTTTCAAGAGCTGGTGTTTTGAATTCCACTATTAACAAGAATACTGCAGAATTCAAGGTATTGTTTTACAACATTTTGAACCCTCAGCAGAGCTTAATCAGTCTATAAAAAACAGTCTAAAAAGTTAACGTCCTTACCAAAGTTGTCTTTTTGATTTCCCAAACATTTGTCTAAGTGTTCATTTCCATAATAATTTATGTAATGACGCTTTGTTCCATCATTTCGTTTACTTTTGGATTACCTTCAATCATATTGAATACTTTCGATTGTATTGAGTACTTTCCAGCCTTTGACTTTATCAAATATGTTTCTCTAGTAGCCAGAGCGGGCAGCGCGTCAAAATAATCTGAAACCAAGTTTTCTCTGACCAATCAAAATGCGCGATATGATTTACTTGAGGAAACCTAGGGCAAAGGGACACAAAATGGCAGGGAAAATGGCTGGGAAATAAGGGGATCAATCTTTTTATAGTGGGGCTTCTTTTTGTGCATTGGTTTTAGGTCAGTTTTTTTGGTTTTTCTTAAAGATATATCATATCATAGTAATTGGTTATCGAAGTATTCAATTGGTTATCGAAGTTGTCAAAGTTATCAAAAGTAATCAATAACAATCCAAGTACTCGAAGGCACGGTTAGGCGAGGGAAATTAATGAACGGGTTTACCGTCGCGTTGGAAAAAATATTTGATGCGGCAAAAGTTCATTATTCATTATTCATTATTTTTCAATACACATCAGCCCGAACCTTCAGTGTAAAGAAAGTTTCCGTTTTGCCACTTTTTCCCATTGACACCAAAAATCTTTGGATATTTAGACTCCCAAAACATTGTTGAATCTTTAAATTATTAAACTAAGAGAAAAATGAAGAGTTTTAACCTTTAAATCTATCATATTTCCTTTGTGTTTAAACTTTCACATAGTCATGCTCCCTCATGCGCTGCCATCTTGAATTTATAATTAAAAGCATGTCGGAAACTAGAACCGAGTTTACAGTATCTCACCCAATAAAAACGTACGATTCACAAAGGAAAACCACTTTCGTTTCCTCCGACCAATCAGAACGCACGAAAACCACTTTCGTTTTCTCCGACTAATCAGAACGCGTGATATGAGTTATATACTTGAGGAAACCCAGGGCGAAAATGTTTTGATTGGTCTTGGTCTAAAAAATTATGTCATGGCAGTGTAGACCTAACTCTTCACACAAAAATTACGGGAAACGCGTGTTTGGACTTTGTACCCTAGATGCTGCACTCAAGCAATTAAGCCAAAATCCCGCAAAGGCGGGACAAAAATTAGTTTTTTGAAGTTTGCAAAAAAACGCAAGATAGAAGATCTTTCAAATTCAGTATATATGTGAATAGAGCAGTAAAAAATACAACTTTTCTATTTTTCCTTTTTTTTGCAAAAGTTCTAGGAATGAAAATAAAGGGATAATGATAATTGAATACTATCCATTGATGATCCGCGGCACTATCGTAAAGCTAGAATTGCTTTGCGTACTCTTTGCTTGAAAAAATGATTGACAGATTGAAGTTTTTCAATCGAGAGCTTAGGCGCTCTGCGAGAGTTCTCTGCTCAATCCTCGGACTGCGCTAAAAATGGTAGACGTAGCTGTGATAGATCATTTCGATGGAAGTTGTTGGAATGTTTACAAGGCTCTTGACAGAATATTGTTTGTTTTATTGTCAATGATGACAGTGCCGTTATAAATTTTGTTAGATCTGACAAATTGATGTTTGTAAGTGCACTTTATAGTTTTGATTCCCATTGAAGAATCATATTCTGGTTTTCATGTTATTAGATGCTGTTTTAGAGCTTTAGAGCTACACTGTCGGTTAGTACCTTCTGGCTAAAAAAACACTATTTTCTGTCGGGAAAGTTCTGGAGCTCTTCTGGTGCTTCTGGAGAAAGTGATTTTTATCAGTTTCTAAAAAGCTGTTTAAACATGGCTACAAAAAGTTTTTGTCCCCAGCTTATGGACACTTTGGTCAAATAAAATCATAGTGTCCTCCCCCCCCCCTTTATAAAGGGGGAGGGGAAACCAATTTTCCAATTTTCCAATTTTGAATGAGCGAGGGGGGAAAATGAAAATTTGAATAGTAAAGGGGGGAAAACATCGATAGTTGGCAAATTTGGTGGGGGGAAGTGTGAAATCACTTCATTCAATTTTATCTCAGCAACCAAGGTCAGTCAATATGATATCATGTGATTAGATCATGATTGAAAAATTAACCAATTTTCGTTCTATTTTGTCTAGTATTCCTTTTGCAGCAAAATTTTACGTTTGTGTCAGCAAAAAAGAGGGGGGAAACTAAAAAACTGAAAAGTCATAGGGGGGAAAAAGAGGGGGGAGATTTAAAAAAATCAAGAATTTGGTGGGGGAACAAACCCTGGAGGACACTATGTAAAATACTTTGAGGATGATGGTTTAGCCAATGAAATTGAATTTGTCACATTAGCCCAATTAGCTAGCTATATTTGAAATCATCACTGGCAGTTACATCAATATGCCAAAAACATTTTGTTCAACCACCTTCACTTCAAGATAGGCCACCATAGAATGAACTCCCTTTTATAAGATGAACCATATTCATGTGGCTTTCAGCCTTGCACTCCATCACAGAGCCTATTTGTGATATTTTACTGACTATGGAGTGCAAGGCTGACGCCACATGGTTCATCCTATCGCACACCTAAAATGATGCAGCCTGTGTAACTGACTGGTCAAAATATTGAAACTACCATGAGTCGACTGATTTAAAAAATAATAATATGCGCGTGCTCAGTTAGCAGAAGTGCACCGGAACGTTCCAGAGTTCCGGTGCAGACTGCCAATCACCAAAAATTGTGCTCCGGAACACTAAAAAAAGTACTCCAGAATCTTCCGGTTCTCTGGAACACGAAAAAAATGGCACTTTTTGCTCTGGACATTTCCAGGAGGGTCCTCAAATTCACAGTCTAGACTTAAACTCCTATATCAGGATTAGAAACTAAGCTCTAGTCTTACCTCTTTTATCTTTCCCTTTTATACAATTAAACAACCAGGCGATGTCAATCGAACGAATCGAACCCCGAATCAATTGAACGCAATCAAATAATAGTAATTCGATTGTTGAACGCAATCGAATTGCAATCAAATATTACCCAAGAACTGCCGTTTGATTGCTTCGATTACGCTCGATTGTATTCAATTACGTTCGATTGATTCAATTGTATTAGATTTTATTTGCTTTGGTATGATACATAAGCGCTCGGTCGCCCATGCTAAAAAGCCCTAACGTAGTGATCCAATTTAATTTAATCGCTATCAAACTCATCAAATATAATCGTAAAAATGAAATCGAAGATTAATTGAATGTAATTGACAATTAATCAAACCAATCAAACATAGTCAACTATCAATCGAACCAATCTAACCTTATTCAAACGCAATCAAACACAATTGAATATTACCCAGGAATCGGCTGTTCGATTGAGATTTGATTACGTTTGACAATCGTGTCGCAATTATTCAATCGCGTTGGATAAAGTTTGATTGGTTCGATTGCGATTTTGTTCAAAGTAGTTCGGTTGACACCGTTGACACAACATATTGACAAGTATACTCTGAGAGAAGTTTCTATCGAAATCTGCAACAAAAAAGTGGTCTCTTCTACTCCAGAGGATATCAATCAAATTTTTTGGGTTGCTGAACGGATCGAAGTGAATCAAAGTTAATTGAATGATTGAGACTCAATTAGCCGAATCGATCAAATCTGAATCGAATTTACATTTTTTGGCTCAATCATCAATTCGATTCGTTTTCGATTGATTCAATTATTAAGTTCAATGTTACCTGGATGGACTTCGATTTCACTTCGATCGGTTCGATTTTACTTTCCTTTGAATTTTGGTAATGCTCAACCTTTAAGAACTTGGCAACAGGTATTTACCGCCCACTTTTCACCATTTTCAACTTCTTTAGGCCTGTTTCCATTGCCCGGAAAGACAGTTGTATACAATCTTTGATTCACTAAACGAAAAACAATGTCTATTCTTCGTATTTCCATTCTAATGTTAATCACCCATTTTTGCTCCTTCCCCTGCAGAAATTACAAGAATTCGAATTTTTGCGATAAAATACTGGCATCAGCAAATTTTCAATTTAAAAAAAATTCTCCTCCTCTTAATGAGTTCTATCATTGGTCCAAATTTCATAAAGCTTTGTGTTTTAGTTCTTGAGATATTCAATTTTTTTAAATAAATGACGTCATAATCACGTTTTCTTAAAAAAACTCAAATTCTGCTGACAGCAGAATTTGAGTTTTTTAAGAAAACGTGATTATGCGTCATTTATTTAAAAAAATTGAAATCTCAAGAACTAAAACACAAAGCTTTATGAAATTTGGACCAATGATAGAACTCATTAAGAGGAGGAGAATTTTTTTAAATTGAAAATTTGCTGCCAGTATTTTTCGCAAAATTCGAATTCTTGTATTTCTGCAGGGGAAGGAGCAAAAATGGGTGATGAACATTAGAAGGAACCGAAGAATAGACATTGTTTTTGTTTAGTGAATCAAAGATTGTATACAACTGTCTTTCCGGGGCTGGAACAGGCCTAAAGAAGTTGAAAATGGTGAAAAGTGGGCGGTAATACCTGTTGCCAAGTTCTTAAAGGTTGAGCATTACCAAATTCAAAGGAAAGTAAAATCGAACCGATCGAAGTGAAATCGAAGTCCATCCAGGTAACATTGAACTTAATTATTGAATCAATCGAAACGAATCGAATTGATGATTGAGCCAAAAAATGTAAATTCGATTCAGATTGATCGATTGGCTAATTGAGTCTCAATCATTCAATTAACTTTGATCACTTCGATCCGTTCAGCAACCAAAAAATTTTGATTGATATCCTCTGAGTAGAAGAGACCACTTTTTTGTTGCAGATTTCGATAGAAACTTCTCTCAGAGTATACTTGTCAATATGTTTGTGTCAACGGTGTCAACCGAAACTTTGAACAAATCGCAATCGAACCAATCAAACTTTATCCACGCGATTGAATAATTGCGACACGATTGTCAAACGTAATCAAATCTCAATCGAACACCGATTCCTGGTAATATTCAATTGTGTTGATTGCGTTTGAATAAGGTTAGATTGGTTCGATTGCTAGTTGGACTATGTTTGATTGGTTTGATTAATTGTCAATTACATTCAATTAATCTTCGATTTCATTTTTACGATTATATTGATGAGTTTGATAGCGATTAATTAAATTGGATCCTACGTTAGGGCTTTTTAGCATGGGCGGACCGAGCGCTTCTGTATCATACCAAAGCAAATAAAATCTAATACAATTGAATCAATCGAACGTAATTGAATACAAATCGAGCGTAATCGAAGCAATCAACGGCAGTTCTTGGGTAATATTTGATTGCAATTCGATTGCGTTCAACAATCGAATTACTATTATTTGATGCGTTCAATTGATTCGGGGTTCGATTCGTCGATTGACATCGCCTGGTTGTTTAATTGTAGAAAAGGGAAGATAAAAGAGGTAAGACTAGAGCTTAGTTTCTATCCTGATATAGGGTTTAAGTCTAGACTGTGATTTGAGGACCCTCCTGGAAATGTCCAGAGCAAAAAGTGCCATTTTTTTTCGTGTTCCACGAGACCGGAAGATTCTGGAGTACTTTTTTTAGTGTTCCGGAGCACATTTTTGGTGATTGGCAGTCTGCACCGGAACTCTGGAACGTTCCGGTGCACTTCTGCTTATGAGCCGCGCATATTATTATTTTTTAACAGTCGACTCATGGTAGTTTCAATATTTGACCAGTAGTTTACACAGGCTGCTCATTTTAGGTGGCGATAGGATGAACCCTTGGCGTCAGCCTTGCACTCCATAGTCAGTAAAATATCACAATAGGCTCTGTGATGGTGCAAGCGAAGCCACATGAATATGTTCATCTATAAAAGGGAGTTCATTCTATGGGCCTATCTTGAAGTGAAGGTGGTTGAACAAAATGTTTTTGGCATATTGATGTAACTGCCAGTGATGATTTCAAATATAGCTAGCTAATTGGGCTAATGTGACAAATTCAATTTCATTGGCTAAACCATCATCCTCAAAGTATTTTACATAGTGTCCTCCAGGGTTTGTTCCCCCACCAAATTCTTGATTTTTTTAAATCTCCCCCCTCTTTTCCCCCCTATGACTTTTCAGTTTTTAGTTTCCCCCCTCTTTTTTGCTGACACAAACGTAAAATTTTGCTGCAAACGGAATACGAGACAAAATAGAACGAAAAATTGGTTAATTTTTCAATCATGATTAATCACATCCATATTGACTACCTTGGTTGCTGAGATAAAATTGAATGAAGTATTTCACACTTCCCCCCACCAATTTGCCAAACTATCGATGTTTTCCCCCCCTTTACATTCAAATTTCATTTTCCCCCCCCGCTCATTCAAATTGGAAAATTGGAAATTGGTTTCCCTCCCCCTTTATAAAGGGGGGTGGGAGGACCTATGATTTTATTTGACCAAAGTGTCCATAAGCTGGGGACAAAAACTTTTTGTATTCCATGTTTAAAACAAGCTTTTTAGAAACTGATAAAAATCATTTCTCCGAAGCACCGAAGAGCTACAGAACTTTCCGACAGAAAATAGTGTTTTTTAGCCAGAAGGTACTAACCGACAGTGTCTCTAAAGCTCTAAAACAGCATCTAATAACATGAACAGAATATGATTCTTCAATGGAATCAAAACTATAATGCATTACAAACATCAATTTGTCAGATCTAACAAAATTTATAACGGCACTGTCATCATTGACAATAAAACAAACAAATTCTGTCAAGAGCCTTGTAAATTCCAACAACTTCCATCGAAAATGATCTATCAGCTACGTATACCATTTTTAGCGCAGTCCGAGGATTGAGCAGAGAACTCTCGCAGAGCGCCGAAGCTCTCGATTGAAAAACTTCAATCTGTCAATCATTTTTCAAGCAAAGAGTACGCAAAGCAATTCTAGCTTTACGATAGTGCCGCGGACATCAATGGATAGTATTCAATTCTCATTATCCCTTTATTTTCTTCCTAGAACTTTTGCAAAAAAAAGGAAAAATAGAAAAGTTGGTATTTTTTACTGCTCTATTTCACATATATACTGAATTTGAAAGATCTTCTTCTGGTTTTTTTCAAACTTCAAAAAAATAATTTTGTCCCGCCTTTGCGGATTTTGGCTTAATTGCTGATGCACATCTAGGGTACAAAGTCCAAACACGCGTTCCGAATTTTGTTGTGAAGAGTTAGGTCTACATGCCATGACATAATTTTTTCGACAAGACCAATCAAAACATTTTCGCCCTGGGTTTCCTCAAGTATAAACTCATATCCCGCGTTTGATTGTAGTCGGAGAAAAACGAAAGTGGTTTTCGTGCGTTCTGATTGGTCGGAGGAAACGAAAGTGGTTTTCCTTTGTGAATCGTACGTTTTTATTGGGTGAGGATACTGTAAATCGGTTCTAGTTTCCGACATGCTTTTAATTATAATTCAAGATGGAGCGCATGAGGAGCATACGATGAAGTTTAAACACAAAGGAAATGATGATTATTTAAAGGTAAACTCTCTTTTCTCTTCGTTTAATAATTTAAGATTCAACAATGTTTTGGGAGTCTAAATATCCACCGATTTTTGGTTGTCAATGGGAAAGTGGCCAAACGGAGAACTTTCTTACCACTGAAGGTTGGGCTGATGGTATGAAAAATAATGAATAATGAATAATGAACTTTGCCGATCAAATATTTTTCCAACGCGCGGTAAACCCTCATTAATTTCCCCGCCTCCCTGCCTTCGAGTACTTGATTGTTCTTGTTACTTTTGATAACTTTGACAACTTCATAACCAATTGAATACTTCGATAACCAATTCTATGATATGATTATCTTTAAGAAAACCAAAAACACGACCTAAACCAATGCAAAAAAGAAGCCCCACTATAAAAAGATTGATCCCCTTATTCCCAGCCATTTTCCTGCCATTTTGTGTCCCTTGCCTAGGTTCCTCAAGTAATCATATCGCGCATTTTGATGGTAGAGCAAACTTGGTTTCAGGATTCTTTGACGCGCTGCCGCTGTGGCTACTAGAGACACATATTGATAAAGTCAAAGGCTGGAAGTCTCAAACAATCGATATTCCAATGCTTGAATGTACTCCAAAGTAACGAAATGCTGGAACAAAGCGTCATTACCTAAATTCTTCTGGAAATGAACACTTAGACAAATGTTTGGGAACTCAACAAGCAACTTTGGTAAGGCGTTCCTTTTTAGCCTGTTTTTTATAGTGATTAAGCTCTGTGAGGGTTCACAATGTTGTCAAACCATACTTGAATTCTGCAGTTTCTTGTATAGTGGAATCAAAAACACCAGCTCTTGAAAGATCATGTACTTTTAATTCTACCTCCATTCGACACAATTTTTTCCCCCTCGTGGCTCCAGCAGCCTCTTGGATTCGATGCTTAATGAAAACGAAAGTGATTTCAGCTTAATACTTACTGGACTTTGTACGGCGGGCGCGGCGAGTACTTTTCGGCGGAAGTCGTATCGTCGGAAATTTTCTCTCTTTTTTTGTTAATTGCCTCATTTTATCTTCTTTTGCAATCTTAAAATGATTCAATCAAAATTCAACAAGACATATAGTTTATATATAAAACATATAAATTCAGTCGCGAAGCCTAATGAATACATTTTCTTTGAAAAAGGACGGAAAGAAACAGAAACGAATAAGATAAATATTTAAAAAGAACAATAAACGGGGTTGATTTTTATTACCACTAAGACTAAGCATAAAATTTTAAATTCGTAGAGAACTTGTGATACATGTCACAGGATTTATAAACCTTGTGTGATACGAAAAGTATTTTCTTTCAACAAAATAAAGGTAAGTGTAAAGTTCGCAATTTCCTTTTAGTTTTTGTTTGGTCCTCAGTCAGTCCATCACACTAGCAATCGAACGTAAACGTCGAAAGTGGAAATCGAAGCGCGGAAAAAACAACAAACATTCGAAAAACCGACGAGTTTCGTTAGTTTAGTGTTCAGCTGAACTGCCAGACCGCTGGATAGTTGAATTTGGATGCCAGCAGCTCTCTAAGAAACTTTATATACCTTAATTGATCTGATCTAAAAGACTCAAACTTATATTTTTAGTAATATTTATTGGCGGCGCGTTTCTAAAGTTTTAAAAGAGGTTTGACATAGCTCCAAGCAGCTCTGTATTTCAGTATTTAGATGGATCGTAACTTAATCTTTTTAGCCGGTGGTGTGATCCTAGATTTCAATATTAGAAAGTATTCACAGGGCCCACGCCATGAAATTGAAAGTGGAGGGCCAATGAATATGGAGTCTAAAGGGGCACATCGAAGTTTCACCTTCCCAAAAGTTGGGGGCCCATACACAATCCTCCTTAATTTTATGTACCATCTTTTGATCTTGTTTGATAAGACATCCCTCGTCGGAGAGTTTAAACGATTACAGGTCTGGTCTCGGCTGGTCTGTATATGGTCGGTCAGCCCTTATGCACATTAAATTTTTCAAGTTTATTTTGGTCTATCGAATTCGTAACACCAGTATTCCGTGGGGAGGGGGGTACGAGTTGAATTCCGTCATCCCGGCATTTTTTTGAAATTACCGTTTCCATCCAAATTTTTCGAAAATCCGTAAACTTTAAATTTATTATTTGACTTGTTAGGCTTTTTACTGACTTTTGCCTTCCAAAGCTTAACTTGGAACTACTGAACCAAATTTAAAGGTCATCATGTCTAGTTGCTAAGAATATATTAGTACTGGTAAACGCCCATGTGTGACAATTAGTCAATGAGCAGGGTACTTTAGTTTAATTAATTGAAAATACCTTGGTATGTTATATAAGATTAAAATGTCTTCTTTACAATTTGATTCTTTAGAAACGTTGCTAAAATACCTCTGACTCGACACCCTTTGTCCGTTATCAGAAATATAAATAAAAATTTTTGGGTCTATAAGAATATTATCAAATTTTATCATCAGGATCTTATTAATTATTGATAGAAAAATTAATTTTTCAGTGCCACAACTTCGTTACTTTTATTGATGGATGGAGGATAAGGTGAGATTTGCATAAGGGTATCATTGAGGAGTGATCATAGTCGAAATCAAGTGTTTACTAAAAACTTAAGACAAGGGTTCAAGTGGCAGTTATGAGAGTAGTTAAAAATTTTTGACGAAGAGGATGATTTTTAATAAAGAATTTGGAAACCACTCAGACTCGCTACTGGGTTCCTCTGCGATGTCACAAAGACTCAAAGAATAAATTGCATGCATTTTTTGCAGATCCATCTTTCTTGGCAAATTACCTATTTAAAAAACTATTTTTGTCTTCGAGTTCACCAAGATTTTGGTTCAGAGACAAATCCCAATAACATACCTTTTTGGAATATGACTGG
>NW_027103800.1:0-8386 GCF_902728285.1 Clytia hemisphaerica
CGAGGTTAGCAAGAAGCTATCTATTACGTACGGAATCTATTACGTGAGTTTTCGCAGGCTAGCGCCCAAATCTCAAGGCTAACTCTGTCCCGTGAAATTTAACCTGTACTGTATAGTTGGGGAGTGGATCTATTGCGCGAAATTCTCCAATCTCACGTAATTAGAGATATCGATTAGGATATAAGCATGATCCAGGGAAATTTACCTTACGGAGATTGGGCTGAATCGTTTAGGATCAAAAATCACCCGAAAAAAATGTAAACAGAAAAGAAACTTTGGTAGATTTTTTTGTTTTCTGACAAGTTTGAGCTGACAGAAGAAAGTTTTTGAATCTCATCTGTGGAAACTATGATGCATACAAACAAAGTGAAAGAATTTATTTCTCAAAAGAAGGTCAAGATGTAAGTGTAATTAAATAACCTTTGCTGACGTTTTTATCAAACCAAAACAAACAGAAAGTTTCTTTCTGGATCTTTTTGTCTGTTTGTTTTTCGTCTGTTTTTTATCTTGCTTTTTTTATGCTCTCAAAGTCCAAATACTTCCCAAATAACCTTTACAATGAACAGCATGTAACCATATTTCTTTTTCATGTTTTTTAGTGTTTCTGTGGTGCCACCATCAAGTGCGAAGAAGCCAAAGTTATAATGTCACCCACCCAAAGCAACAAACACGAAAAAGACTGCTCTGCCAAGCTCAAATAAATTTACCCTTCCACCCGAAGCATAACAGAAGAAATCTTTATTTATTGTTCCAATTTCAACTGCTACAACTAAGCAACGAGATTCAATTTCTGCTCTCCATCATCAACCATATATTGTACGTACAAATCAGCCTGAGTAAGAACCTGATGTCACACAACCGCTGAACTTCAAACCGTTCTCAAAAATTATATAAAGCTCTATCTTCTGGACAACCGCTACTGCTTTAAGTTCTCAATCCTTTACTGAAAAATTTTTATTGACTGGTCATCCTTCAACTTCTTCGACATTATGTTATAACGTTCCAGCAGAAAGTTTAGTTTGATTCTAAAGAGACATTCCCTTCCTAAAAAGGTGATATTGATATCTTGGAATGCAAAGAAGTAGAAGAAGGAACACCTGCCAGATATGAAACTGGAGACCTGGTTTGCACACTTTATTATAAGAGTGTTTTTATTGGTAATGCTAATGGTGAAGCATTCATATGGAAATGCAGTACAGAGAAAACTCTGACTATGCTTGTCTAGTTTTAATTTTTGTGAAAACATTTGTCTTGGGAAAAAACTTAGTAGATTAAGATTGAAAGTAAGGGGATAAGTGAGATACGGAAAAATAAACATTACGTCATACGTCATAGATCGCCTTTTTGCTTAACCACTTTTTTTTCTATGCCGTGAAGATTTAGGAATCAGGCTAAAATGCCTCGGATCCAGTCTAAAAACTCACGTAATAGATTCCGTACGTGATAGATAGCTTCTTGCTTAACCTCGCTAATTAAGATATAGCATCTTAAAGGTCAACCAGTATTTTGGGACCCTAGAATCAGCATTGATAAAACCGAAAATTCTAAATATTAGAAACAGCAAAAAATCTTGGAATTCCATTCCTATCAGGTTAAGTAAATAGCTTATAACAAAAAATTAACATTACATATAAGAATTTTCGCTGAATCAGCAAAAATGGCAAATTCTGTCATTTTTCTGCAAAATATAGGAGAAAAATACCTTTAAAGCTTAATATTTTCAGTTTCAGTTAAGCTTTTCTTCTCAAATTTTCACAGCTTTTTCCATACATGCATGGAACTTTTTTCAAAAGACATTGATTTTCAGAAACTTTATTAAGACGTTGTTAAATCTAAATTGTCATTTTGAAAATTTCTTAATTTTCAGTTTGGACTTTGCAATATCGAAAATCTTGAAATATTTCATAAAAATCATAAATTTTACATCTATCGGGTCGTAAATTTAAGGGTAAACACAAATATGTTCATAGTTTTTCCTCCTATTACCACTGGGCTTAATAATTTTATTTTAACTACACCTCCGTTTTGGGGGCCCCAAACCTGCATTTTGACAACCAGGGGTATACTGTAAAAATTTTATCAAACAAATTCATGCCCAAAACCCTCTAAATCACAATTCAAAACGATTGTCAAAATTTTGTAATAATATCTTAAAGATATCTCGAGAAATCGCTAAAATTGCAAACCTCCGTTTTGGGGGCCATTAGAAAAAAGCTACCTATCTTTAAGCGATTGAAAAATATTGTTGAAATTGAAAATTTTGAAAAAGAACTGTCGGGAAATAAAGTGGAGATGTCAAAGTTTTGCAGGCAAGAAAAATTTTTGTAAAACCTCTTTTCCTCTAGCTTTGAGAGAAATTTTAAATTTGATCGCCGTTTTGGGGGCAACATNAACCTCCGTTTTGGGGGCCATTAGAAAAAGTACCTATCTTTAAGCGATTGAAAAATATTGTTGAAATTGAAAATTTTGAAAAAGAACTTCCAGAAAATAAAGTAGAGATGTTAAAGGTTTTCATGCAGCAAAAATTTTTGTAAAATCTCTTTTCCTCTAGATCTGAGAGAAATTTCAAATTTGATCGCCGTTTTGGGGGCCACATACTGTACAGTGTTACGCTCTGATAATCGTCAATTGTATCCATTTTCTCCAGAGGGATCTGAACTCTGCCTCAAAATTATATTTGATCCTTCGAAAGTGGGACCCAATATTTGTTTCTATCTGTTTGAAAGATGTTCTGTCACCGAGGATTTGATGAAAATTTGATGAAAAAAGATTCCATTTCGCCTATGACTTTGCTTTAAAACTTCTTATCCACTTGCTGAAATCTAAACCATATTTGACTCATCTTTTTAGATAAAAGCAAAAAAATAGAATACATACAAAATGAAATAAGTTGGCAAAAGATGACGGAACATTTTTGTGATATGACTGGTGAAGTTGTGGTTATTACATTGTGATGATCTCCCTGGTAGTGCTTCGATTAGAAATTCAATATGCTGACCAAAATATACAAGACTTCTATTACTCCGCAGGTATGTAATACCAGAAAACTATAGTTCTCGTTGTTACAGAGTATTATTCTTAATTGTTTTTTTGTTTTCAATTCTTCAAAACAAAAGTTTTTGAGTATAATATTTTCTTTCTGGGTAGATTTTTGACACTTTTACTAATGGTATATAAGGGTGTAGCATGAGGGGTAGATCATCCAGCTACGGTGTGCAAGGTTCTTGAAATGATATTTGATGTCTTTCTGCTTGATGTTCAAAAAATAAAGAGACGGGATCAAAGGGAAGTGGAGAAATTCAGCGAAAGGAGTGGCACTCTTCCCTATACGTCGGGTGGACAGCTAAAGAAGGGAACCTTCGGGTCACCCTCGGCTGTGGTCGCAAGCTTACTAACGTGTAGATAACATGGAAATGCTATTGAAAATTTCACGATTCCCTAATAAAATTCAATCGTATTATTTGAAGCACTCACAGAAAGAATTGGATCGCTACAATGATGTTTCTCTCTGAAAAAGTTTCATTAACTTTCACTATTTATTTTCAGAACAATATTTTGAACGTCATACTGAGCTGTGTACTGAAACAGAACTGAATAACTCTGGATTACGTTTGTTATCTGAACAAGTGGATATTCCCGAAGTCTTCAAAGAAATACCTGAATTACACCAAGGAGAGAGAAAATATCAAAATATTGTTGTGGAAACTTATTACCCTAAGCAAGAAGGTAAGAAATTCTTCTTTCAACTTTAAATTTCATAAAAAAAGGCCTAACTTTATATAGATAGAAAGCATATAGTTTTGGGATTTATAATACTTGAAATTATCAATTATTTGAAGCAAAACCCAGGCCACAGAAACTTCTAAAACTGTCAATCTGCGTCAATGGTCTGCAATTGCTTCAGAAATTTTAATTCTTACTACCCTGGTTAACTTAAATAAACAAGTTAATCCCTGTCATAGAGCTTATAAGTTAATGTTTGATGGGCGTACGGAGAAAAAAATTGCCTATTGAGAAAAGTTCTAAATGAATTCTAGAGGATCCTATCTTTTTTCCCTCGCAATGGGGGGGGGGTATTGAGAAACACTTTTTTTGGAAACGATATGGAAATCTATTACAATTAATTTGGTTTGGTTGATTCAACCAATTTTTCAATGGTGCTTCAAAAACTATTTTGTCTTTTCAAAAAGTATTTTGTTTTGTATTTTGGTGGTCGGATGACACCGAAACGTCTTTAATAAATTTTTGATTTTATGAAAATAAAATGAAGTCGCTTCTGTGTTTGAAATTTTTATTGAAATCATTCAGGAGAATCAACCAATTTGATTTTGTCTTTAATTTATAAACCCTATAAATATTTCCTAGTTAAAAGTATAATAGCAACCACAATTGCTGCAAAGCTTCCTATTACAATCTAAAGAAAATCTCATAATAGTTTTAGCCTGGATTTTGTCTTTAATTTTATATATATAGCAGGTGGTATGGAGGGAGCAGAGAGGCGAAGTGATTCACTCAGTGAAGGAAAAGAGCTGACCGGTATCAAATATTTCTCTGGTAATCCATCTGTTGAACGAACGCAGGGAATATTGCATCTCTATAAAGACAAGTAAGAGATATTTTTTTGATAACTTTATCTATTCCTGCATCACATTGAGTATAAATATAATTCTTGATTAAAGTGACTTTAGAACCATTGTATTTTATAATGTGATCAAAATTTTTATTAAAAAGTGTCAATTCTAATGATAAAATGACAAAAAAAAGTGTCATTATTTTTCTAGCTCTATAAGCTATCTCTACGAATTTTTTGAGGCTAAGATGACTGTCAACTTATATCCTTTTATACAATAAGCATCACTTGCAGTATGATCAATAATTTTTGGGGAATTTGTTTGACAATCATCTATATATTAATAGCCGTAGTCTGTATGTCAGTTTGTTTTTTGTTGGTTTGTTTGTTTTTTGTGTGTCACTTTCGTTTTCGCAAGCAATGTTTTGTTCTTTTAAAAGATGACTTTTATTTTGTTCTTGCTCCACAAATTTGTTTAACAATATTCGCGCCGTTTTATAAAGACTTTGTTTTGATTGATAGATGGATTAGACTTTTTCTTTTTTTTTCTTTCTTTTCTTTTGTTTTATGTTTTCGAATGTAATTAACGACCCTATTTGATTTGAGACATTCGAATTCTTTTCAAAACAAAAGAAATCTTTAAAACATAATCTATTAAAGAAAAGAACAAATTTGAAAGAAAACACAAGAATCACGTAACAAGTTTGTTAGAACAACAGCAACATTATAAATATATATATTCAAAAGGCAGTAAAAACTAGAATTCTTTCTTCGTAAAATGGGACCTTTAAACATGTATGTCGATAATTATTTTGCTGTAAATCTAAGTGTAAGTCATTGTTGAATTTGAAAAATTATTGAAGTTATGACGAAGTTATTTTATAAAAAGCAACATAAAATTGCGCTATCACGCTTTTTTGTCTGCGTGTCCTAGCTGGGACTATGGTTGCGAGCTGACTTTCGGCCCTGCCCCTCGGACCCTTAGCAGAACAAAGAGGAGAAGAAACAAGGGAATTTGTGTGAATTTTAATTCACTTTTTGGAACTAATTTGACCAAATTTCTATTTTCCTGGGGGCAAAAAGTTGAAATTTTCCTATTTTTCCAATCCTTAGTGGGACTGAAGTTTGATTTTCCGATTTTTCAAACTGCCATGTTTCAAAAAAGGCACCCTTAAGGCCGGCACATACCCATACCCTTCTCTTGCCTAAGTACCCCCCCCCCCCCGGCTGCCTTTTTTCGACGAATCGCGTGTCATGTCTATTACGTATTTCACTCCGCTTATCTTGACATCAAAGTTTTCCTAAACATCAAGAACTACGGCAAATATAACGCGAGCGTAGCGAGAAAAAAAATCTAATTACAGAGCCGTCTCGGACGTCGCTGGTCGCCGGTATGGTGTTATTTGGGAATGACGCCCTTTCTGTTTTCTGATCATTTTTACCACAAAAATCTTTTTCAAAATATGGTTAAAAGATACGTCAGCCGGGAGGGATAGAGTCAAACTTTGAAGATAATTATTCCCTTTAATTTTGATTTCATCGTGTTTAAGCCACCTTCCCAACATATCAAAAGACTTTAAATGCGTTCAGCAAACAGCTAAACCGGCGTGCGACGCCGGGTACCGGCTAGTTGTATTTAAAGATTTTGTCAATATTTTTACAAGAACGTGTCATGTTGTCAGCATTATGACAATGACATAACAGTACTAAGTATTTTGGCTTTGCTAGCCAGCACCTTACCATTTTCATGATCTTAAAGTCAATAATATGTTTGGTACTGGCTAATTTGAAATTTGTACTTTTGGGCTACATTAATTTAAATTAGAAAATTTTTGGTCGCCGTAAAGTTTTACGAACTCCCCAACTCGAAACTAGCAACTCCCCAACTCCCCAACTCACCAACTCATCAACTAGAACATTACCTAGACTCGTTAATTTAGCAGCCAACAAATATTAACGAGCGGCCAGGACCTATCTAAGGAGCGGCCAGTCACATTTCTTAGCAATACCTTTATAACTTTACTTTTTATTCCAATTTTTATGTATATAGTATGATTACAAGTTAAAAGAAGAGTTTAAAGAAAAATGTGTTATGTTTTTATTTTAGTATGATTACAATATAGTCAATTCTCCCAATTTCGATTTTCAAGGGATCTTTTTCCGTAATTGCAATTTTTTCGAATATATTCTATTAACGGAGAGGACCTGAATGATCCAATGCGAATTGGAGAAAGACTCAGACAATAGTGCTGGCTCGAATGAAAAAGAGTTCACTGTCTGTACATGATACGACGATTTTTTTGTTGACAGATATTTGACGCCATTGGATCCGGATTTTCCGCGCAGTGAGTTGATTTGTATCATTGCTGTACCTGCCAAATACACGTGTCGTGATCTTCAGGACTTCGTCGCACCAGCAGGGTAATTATTTTAAGTGGAAACTCTTTTAACTTTGTATTGTTCCGCTTACGCTGGATAAATTGCTGACCATTAAGGAGAGAAATATCAATTACCTTAATTATCTTTGGTTAGCCAGAGATCAAACCTACCACCCTGTACCACTGATCTCTAATTGCTTGACTGGATCTGGCTACCCGTATAATGGAAGCGTGTCCAGATTAAGAGCTGACTAGTCCGCCATCTTGTTTTCAATTCTGGTCGTTAACAGCCTGGCTCAAATGTTTTGAAATTCGAACGTTCGAAAATCTAAGTTAAAAAAGAAAACAACATGGGAAATCTGTGAGCAGTTAGCCTATCTAGTGTGTGAAATGATATGTTAATGATAATCTCTGCCTTGTACACCATCGTCGAATAATCTTCCATGAAAGTACGTCTTCTGTCGAAAATATATTTTATAGGGAAACCATTCAATACATGAAGATTTTGAGAGATGCGCGACCAAATCAGTATATGATTCTCATCAAGTTCCGAGATCAGGTAAAAAGTATTTCGAAGTCTTCAAGCGACCGACACTTAGCTTTTTATGAAGCATATTTTGAGGGATTTTGGGGTTGAGAATGGGAAGATGAATTTCAAGATGACTCTAGAATGTCTTAGATGACACTTGACTTCTAGATCAGAAACATGTCTATAAAATTGACATTCGAAAATCATGTCAAATATTTCGTGGTTCAGACTGCACTTTAGAAAATCTCACAATTTTGAAATTGTGACAAAAAATGTCATAAAAGTCATTGAAACGGTAGTGAATTAATATCGATTATGATATAAACTAAAAGTAAAGCTGCTTATTTTCTAGGGCGTTTTTTAACTAGTATATTCACTTTCCACTTCCCTGTTCGAATGTTTGTTGTATGAATGCTTGTAAGTTTTTTCATTTCCACAAAACCTTTATTTATCGATAACAAACAAATATTGCGACTAATATTTCCACGAAATATTTCGTTCTATTTAAAAAGAAATTTCCTCTTTTTCTATTTTCAGTTGAGCGCAGATAGTTTTTATCAAGAGTTCGAAGGAAAACCATACAATCTGCTTGAAAACGAGGTTTGATAGAAACAAAGCTTCTTTGATTAATTCGCTGATTCTGTCTTCAAAATCTCATTTCACGAGTTTTGATTATAATAAGATTCTGATATTATTTTCAGATATATGAAAATTTTCGCCGAGACTGTTTTAGTTCAACAATTCTTTGACTCAAATTAAATCATACAAATTTATATGTTTATCACTTTTTTTTAGGTTGCACATCTTGTATACGTGTCGAAAGTTGAAACGATTCCTACATCAGAGGTACTTATAGAATTTACATTTTACTAAAATCTAGTGAAATTTTGATACTTTATTCTAATTTAT
>NW_027103801.1:0-7107 GCF_902728285.1 Clytia hemisphaerica
TCAATTGATTAACCACATTGAAGTACACCAAAATCACGATAATGGAAAGAGTCACAAAAACGATCAAGCCTTTACGATTGCACATACTTTCGATATGATCAAACATCGTCTACCACATAGAGAAAGTGTCTACATCGCATCTATTGTTTCATTTTGAAAATAAAGTTTCGTCTACTGGATGAAGATATAAACAACATAATGATTTCTTTATCTACCTTTTGCGATGAAATTTCATTTTTATATGAAGACACTTCTTGCGATAATCTTTTATTTTCTCTCTTCAACTCGAGCACAGTGACTTGGAGTTTGTATTCACCATGTGCTTCACCACCCATCTCATCTAATGTTGTTGGTGATGATGATGATGTGTATAATTCTTCCGAGACTCTTCCCTGTCGTTAGCGAGATTTTGAAGATGGTGAAAAAAATAAATGAAAATATTTAAAGGTTTTATTTTAACATAAGTGTTCCCGTTTCATACCAGACACATATTTCATATCAGGACAGTGTCCCTATTGTTATATTGTGCTGATATAAACAACAAAATTGATTTATTTTTCCTCATTCTGACCAATTTTGCTCCATATCCGTGTCAATTCAATGTGAAAAAGCTTGCGAATTAAAATTGATGAGTAAGCAAACAATATCACTCTTATTAAAAAAAAAAACCTTTAAATGACACAAAAAATTCTATTTGGTAGCTTAACTTTATTATAAGTTTACCTATTTTATTCTATCTGGCTTGATTGTTTTTAAAGAAGGAAAGTTGTCTCAGAAAAGTCTTTTTAGCAAAGCTATTCTATAGATTAGAACAACGACCTAATAGAATTAGAAGTAGGCGTTGGCCTAAATCATTTCTATTTTCATGTTTTGGTTGAAGCTTGTTTAATTAATCAAGTAGTCAGCTATCATTTTAAAACTATGATTTTGAAACAAAATCTCCCTCGTGGAATTAGCGTGGAAAGAACGGAGCCTTAGAAACAGACACAAGGCAAGTAGTCAAAATCTGCGCAGCAGAATAAGGCTTTAATACTAAAAATCCCGGTATATGGCGACCGCCGTTTTAGCTGTTACCCACACCCCTCATCGCGCTATCATGCCAATTATTTTCAATCATAGCGCTTGCGAAAATCGGCTCATCGCGCAACAAAAGCGAACAATAGTCCAAATCACGCATCACGCAAAAGTCTTGATCACGTAAGTCTTGAGACATGGCGTTCTAAATCTAGTTGATTCTAGATTGTGAAGATTTAGAACGCCATGACTTGAGAATAACGGGTTTTAATGTAGTACTGAACATAAGTTAAGATTTAGACAATTTTAAATTTCTCATTTCGTAATTTTTTATTTACCTTAGCCTCCTGGAATTTACTGCTGCCTAAAAAGGATTGCCATCTGCTTGAATAACCTGCCATTTTCTTCTTTTTTTCTATTTAACGATCAATGATTTTATATTTTGTCCCGGTGACCTTGACATATTGTCATGGCTTAGAAATAACTGCAAACGCAGGTCTTGTTTTTCGTTTTCAAAATCAATTATTACTTTAGATATCTTATTTTAGGTGTTTTGATTGACTTTACGAGACTTGATATAATTTATTTTTCAAAAATTATCAAATATTCTGTTTGGTTGGGAAATCTAAATCACACCAGTTTTCTATTTGTTTTTAGGACATAAATAATGACAATGAAATTTCAAATATGTTTTCCCCCTTTTGGACCTACCCCGGTGGAGGTCCTATAAATTAACCTTTGTCCGTCTGTCCGTCCGTTAGTTACCAGCTTTTCTCATGATTGGCTCATTAGTTTTTTCTGATTTTTTGCACAATGATGCAAAATGGCAATGCCCAAAATGTGACGGAGCCCCGATTTTCGAAAAAAAATTTTTGGGGGTAAATTTGGGCCAAAAAACGGCTAAAAAACGGGTTTTTTTGGACTTTGTGAAAAATTGGATCATTAATTTTTTCTGATTTTTTGCACGAAAGTAGGGTACCATCATAGGTATAAGATGGCTCAAGCAGATTTTTGCAAAAAAATTTTGTCGGCTCAAAAAACGCATGTTTATCTATAAGAATCACTATTAATAGCATACATCGATGTTAGTCATTCTCAATTTTTTGAGATAGATGTTTTCTGCTCATGGGTACTTTGAAGAATATGTGTGTTTAGACAGAAATTTGGGTTGCTTCGTGTTTTCATAGAAAAACTGGCCAAATTCGATATTTTTTTATAAGCAAATTATCAATTACTTAGTATTGGTTTTCTCGAGATTGGCTTCTACATTCTTTGATTTTACACAAGATTCCTAAGTATTAACCCTTGGAATTGACAGAACCCGATTTTTCGAAAAAAAATTTTTTGGGCATTGGGCCAAAAAAAACGGCTAAAAAACGGGTTTTTTGACTTTGTGAAAAATTGGATCATTTTTTTCTATTTTTTTGCAAAAGAAGGGTACCCATAGGTAAAGATGCTAAGCAGATTTTTGCAAAAAAAAATTTGTTGGCTCAAAAAAGTTATCTAAGAATCACTATTTATAAGCATACATCAATGTTCTCAGTCAAATTACTAGTTTTTTGAGATTGATGTTTTTTTCTCACGAGTGTTTATACAGGAAATTGTTGTTTGGCGTGTTTTATAGAAAAACTGGCCCAAATTCGATATTTTTTAGCACATTATCTGCTTAGGTATTAGATTGCTGGCTCTTTCTTTTTACAATTTTTGCAGATAGATGCCTAACTATAAATCCTCGAATGTAAGGAGCCCGATTTTTGAGAGAAACAAAATGGCTACTTTCAGCTAAATAACGGCATAAAAGGGTTTTTGGACTATCTGGAATATGACCATTTTTTTTCCTTTTTGATGTAGAGATAAGATGGATCAAGCAGACGTTGTTAAAAATGAATTTCAGCTCAAAAAAAAGCATCTTGATCAATAAGAATCACTATTAATAATCATACATCAATTCGTAGCCAAATACTCAATTCTTTGGAGATGTTTTTGCTCACGAACTCCTATGAAAGAACAAGAGCATGAAATTTTGGTTTCTAAACGTTTTTTTATAAGAAACAAACGACTAATTTTAATAGATCGTCACTATTTGTGTTCTGAATGATTGTTTAATGGTCACGTCACGTAGATATCAATTATAAACGTGTTAAATGCATAATCCAGGTAGGTCCATCAAAGTATCACTTGTTTCCATTTATTTGACTAAAATTAATAGCCTACCCTAAATTTTACTGCTGTATGATGAGACAACGATGCTTTATTAAGGTTTTCATTTCTTTAAACACTCGCGAAATTTTGGAAAAAAAGTTAATTCCGTGAAAAATGAATATTCCCTTTACCATGAATTTTCTTTTTTTAAATACCCTGGAGAATTTTTTCTGGGCAGAATTTGTACAGCTTCAATTACAGAAAGAAGGCTAGACGCTCTGTTTATCCGAGGAGAATAGAAGCTAGGAACATGTCGAACCGTGGAAAATACTGAACGGCGCCCTCCTATATGGCCTGATTTGCTCAGATGCAGCTGGCTGCGAGGGTGTTTGGACGTGCGGACCGAAATAAAGTTAAAATATGATTAAACCTTTACATTAAATCCCCAAAATAGAATTATTTTTACGTGTAAGCTATTCAATGAAACACAAACGCGAACCTACTTCACATCAAAAACAAATACAAGATCGCAACCTTTATCGAATTTTCCATAAAATAATTACAGTACTTTGAGCGTTCTCGGTACAACTTGTCTTTAAATCAATTGAAATAGAAATTAAAATTAAAATTAAAACATAGAATTTTGTCTCACTTATAAGCCTATAATTTCAAGAATTTAAAGCAAAGACTAACCATACTAAGACATCTACAGGTATCTTATTAAACCTTGCTCTTAACTATTTCAAGTTTTTTATTTCAACATTTCATATTTTTTTCAACACGACTTTTTTTCACTTCTTGATTTGAACTTCTTTTATTGCATTAAATTTGGATGCATTTAATTTATTTTCTTATTGTATTTTAGGGTAAAACCAAGGTTGAAATTGTTCTCCAGCAAACCAACAAGTCAGTAATGAGCGATAATTACGATCCCTACTGGCATAGAAACGCCTACTTTTGACTTCCATATAACGTTGTATGGATGTTGTGATGTTGTAAGTGGCAAAAAAGCATTATGGGGCTGAAATATTTCACCGAATTTATTTATCTTATGTTTGTAAACTAAGCTTCAAGGTGAAAAACATGACAACAAGATTAGCTGAAAAACCAACAAAACCGGACAATTTGATTAGATTAGCTGGAAAGGGGGAAAAGGGGTTCCAAAATTTATAAAAGATATGATAAAAAGAAATTTGGGTCTTAATAAAGAGAAATCTTCCTTTTATAATTTATACCCAAGAAACTAAAATTTTGTTTAAATGCATGAAGGCAAAAATAGCACTGAATACATGTGCTAGTTAGAGAATTGATGATACCTCTAATTAGATGGACTTAAGGCCGTCTCAACATTCATTGTACATTTTTCAACCTTACAACCTTTCAAAAAAATCCTTTTAACTTATTCTTTATTCTCCTTGGAAAGTCTTCATATACACTATTGAGACAGACTTTCCGACAATTTATGATAAGAAATTTTTGCAATAAAATAAATATTCTCTGAATTTAAAAAATCATCTCTAAAATTGGTCTTAAATAGGTCTTTACTGGGTCAAATTAGACCATATTCTAAACATGATATTCTCTTAAATTTCCCCCCATAAGGTAAGTAAGAGTCAAATCTTTCTTTTTAAAAATGCTAATTTTCTGAATCATGTTCGTTATTTGAGAAATTTTACTTGTGGTTATATTATTTGAAGGATTCGAACACCAATGGTGTTCCTCTTGTTTTGATTGGTTGGGCGGGGAAGTCAAAGTCAAAAAGATACCATCTTCTCAAAGAAACACAAGGACCCCTTCACACTGGAAATATTGGCCAAAATATCGTCCCCGGGGGAAGACTATCCTTAAACTTTTTGCACGCACTGAAAATAATCAAATTCAAAAACCAATTCTCACTGCAAAATATTATGCGATTTTTCCTATCCCCACTGAACTTTCTGACTTGAAAACAAAAGAATTGAAATCCCTAGCCATTAAAAAATATGGGAATAGCAACCCCCAACAAGTTTTAGTCTGTTATTTTTATCCAAACTGGCTGAAAAAAATCCTACCGGGTCTTTGAGAAGGGGGTGTCAAAAGTCAATGACAAAAGATTAGAAAATTTTCCAAGATGAAACTCCAAGAAACTCATCTTGGGATTTCTTCTTTTTTTAATATTTTTAATATTTTATAAATTTATGATAATAATATATTATACAACGTAGACGCTTATAGGTTATAGTGAGGATAATATATAAAATAATGTTGTATAAGTTTGTTAATATAGTGTTTGTATCAAAAGAATACTGTTCTTCTTAAATTTTTGCTTTCTTTTCAATTTTCTGATTAGCAGTTTGTTTACCTTGGGCACTTACTTATATTATGCATTGTTACTGACCCTTACAGTGCAGTTTGATTTCATTTCTTATTGCTAATGCCACCTAAAAAAAAGCCTGAGATGTTGACACAATTTGAAAAACAAATTAAAGAAGTCAAAATTTAAAAGATACTTCAGATTTCAACTGTCAGACTTGCGATTCAGCAGTCCCCAAACATTACAGTGCATTTCGACGGTCTCAAAAAACCTACCCTTAAGGGCGGCATATGCCGCTGGTCGGACCATATGAGTGCCCCCTCCCGGGCTTTGCATTGTGAGAGTTTATGGTCATTTCCTACGCACCGACAATCATCATAGTCAAAGTACTGGAATAGTCAGGTGTTCGAGCTGCTTGGTCTATAGGATATTTCCATGTCTCTGAGGAAAACCTTTTCCAAATTTTTTGTCAAGATATTTTCCAATTCTAAGTATTCAAACATCAAGCCTTCGGGTATTTTTAACACTTTTGATCTAAGTTTGAATTATTTTCTTGAAGTTGTCTTCATTTTTGCAGCATTTTCAACCAGTGTTTTCTGAGTATTTTTGCGTTATCATCTTACAATGTCATTAAGATTTTGGCCTTGAAGCCTTCTGCTTATACTTTGTTCTTTTAGAAGAAACATGCAGGTGAAAATTGAGCATCGTGAAACTGACAACCGATATTGTTGATTTTATTTAATATTTTTCACAAATTTGTTAGCTCAAAATTACTAATGTACACAGGGCAAGAGAATCGTGAGTAGGGTGCTTGCATAAACATAGATGTTAGGATATTTTCCTGCCAATGTGTTCAATATACCGAAAATTTCATCACCATCAACTTGAATCGAGTATCTGTAATTACCAGAGTTGACGTATCTTTGTTGCACTTTAACATGGTAAGTTTGATTAGTTCCATTTATACTGAGACGATTAATTTGTCTGAGACGAGCAATTTAGAAAATGAGCATTATGGAGCAGTGTATTTTCCATTAATGTTTCAATAAATAGGATCCTCCACAGATCACAGTTTACAAACTACTCGTCTCAGACGATTTTTCCGTCTCAGTATAAATGGAACTATTCATCTAGAACTCCGCAAAGAGTCGTTAGCGAAATTATGGTTTGTCGTTCACCGTGCTACTGACGTGGAGTTTTGCATTTGCGCTTTCCGTAACGCTATGAAAGGCGTTCTATCAACATGGTATGTGTTTCGACCGCCACCATATTTTACATGTATGATGTTACATACATGCCGTGTAATGCAGATTAGTTTGTGGGTTTGGAGAATGCAAACGAACTCTGAAGGAAACTGACCATTCTGGTAACAAAGTTGGTATTACTTCTGCCAAATACCCATGGTTCAATGTTTGCTATGAAAAGATTTCAATGGACAATTGTTGTTATAACTTAGTAAATGTTAGGAGATTTAGAGTATATTGATTACACTGACTACAACATATCCCGTAGCAACACTTATCCATGGGACCCGTCAATGTAAGGAACTGTTTTGCAGATTAAATCTTTAAGTCAAAATTAAGTCAGAAAGCTGTTTTTATTATGGTGAGAATTTCCTTCGTCGCCCAACCATAGTGAGCAATTTTCCCCAAAGTTTT
>NW_027103801.1:7236-10914 GCF_902728285.1 Clytia hemisphaerica
TGTGACAAGCGAAGAGCATTGGAAGTGAAGGTCTACGCAAATATCACTGAAATGGAGCGTGAGGTCAAGGCTGACTTATTGAGTACGTACTTATCTCAAAGCCGAGAAATTCTCTCTCGATTACACTCTCATTCTCATCGAGAATATGACATTTTTTTTTTCAAAATCAACCCGTTCAGCAAGTGTTAGCTATGCTAGCGAATATCAACACACCTTGGGGATCATTATGCGCAAGGTTGTTGATATAGCTATCAGGTCCTAGAGATAATTTGATCTGGGGAATATATTGGATAGAGTATATCGGAGTTCATAGAGTAAAGACATAAGAAAACCGTAGTTACAAATTCTTACATTTATCACACCCCCAGAACAACATTTTGTTAGCTCACAAGGCTAACAAATGGAGGTTCTACCGAGATCGTAATGATTCGGAAGTTGTTGTGTTGTTCTGGGGATGCGATACGAGAGTGAGTTAGCTTGAGAGCTATAAAGATGAACAAAACAGTGTTGAACATTTGCATAAAATATTTTAGCATGAATATTTGAGATGTTTCATGGTTAGAATACTGGTTGGAATGGTCAAATGATACATTGAGTTGAAATGGCCATTCGAAGTTTCTTGAATTAAAAAGTTTCTTGGAATTGACTTATTGATTGATATTGTTATGGTATGGATATGATTTGGTGAAATCATTTGTTGTCCTGAGCAGGACTATAAAATGTTCTGGGGCTCCCTTGAGCAAGGACAGTACCCAAAGCTCCCCTTTGTCAGGGTTACGACGAAGTTAATTAACGTATAATGGCAATTACAAGAGGTACGTGTGTACGAATTTTTGTGATTTACGGGTATTTATGAGAAAATACGAATGTTGTGACTTACAAATATTTATGGTGAAATATGAATCAAGAGTAAAATAAAATCATGATGTGGCTCGCGAACATTAGTCCGAACATTAAGAATTGTGATGCAGTAAAAGCAATTTGCAGATTAAAGATTTAAGGCGCAATACAAGTAAAGAATAGAAAATATAAATGGAAACGTAAAATTGAAGAACTGAAATTTGAGTATATTCCAGGAACGATAACGCGTTAACGAAACTCCATGGTTTGGGGATATGTACTGATGCCTTGTGCAGTGACAGCAGGAACCATGGTTGAAAGTCGATCGCATGTGCGAATCATTCGCAGCGAATAAGAGTATATATACATAATGTCAGAGCACGCAATCTTTGAGAATTCATCCTCGAAGGGCCCATTATCGAGGACGTTGACTTGAGTTTGCAAGCCTGAATAGAAATAAAATGTCATAGAGTACGTATCATGAGTAATAAGCCGAAGGAAGGCGAGTAGCAATACACAGATAAATGTTCCTGATGAGAAAGATAAGGTGTATTTGCTTAACGTAAGCACACATTGAAATGGTAGTCCAGCAAGATTACACATTTAAAACGTAAACGCTTTTGGAAGGCATCTATGGAAATGAAGTATTCAACCAATAGAGGCCAAAGAATGTCCCGAAAGATAGAAAAGGAAAAATTTCGAAATCAGCAAAAGGCTAAAATAGAATTCATATAAAAAAAAAGGGATGAGAAAATTATGCGCAAAATGAGAGAAAAAATTAAAATAAAATTAGAAGATTTTAATTAAAATCAATGAATCAAGCATGAACACATGCTGAATGTTGAGGAAGCAGTTAGCGAATAACTTGACTAATTCAAAAATTCATCACAGAAGATGAAAAAAGTTGTTCAAGCTGAAAAGTTTTGAAAACAAAGCAAACAAACGGAATATTGTCTAGATGTTTCGAGAAATGTACCGAAGAAGAGGGTATTAACACAATTGCATAATGTCAAACAGAACTGTTTTAATGATGTACAAACAATCAAAATGAACAAAAATTGGTATTGCACAAGTGTTTGGAAAGAATGCCCAAAATGAAAGTATGCACATGGCTGCATAAAGAAATAAACATAACATTTGAAAGCAATTTGTTTGCAATTAAAAAGATAGTTCGACATAAAGAATCAAAAGTATGCACAAGAGGTGGTTTCGCAGCGGGGAGAGATTAACCACAACAACAGAAGAAAGCGAGTCAATATCAAGCTTATGTTCAATCGAAGAAAACGAAGAAGCTAAAAAGGAACAGTCAAACACACCGTTATCAATAAAGGAATGGTTAAAATGTCCTGAGAGACATAGTTTGGTGGTCAAAGATGTCCGAAGTGAAGGAACGCATGGTTTCACTGAGAAAACAGAATAACATAACAAAACATTATGAAGAAGCTGCCCATGGTTACGTCGCAGTAAAAACGATTACATCGACAGAAGAATGCTAAGTTGATCCATGGTTGTAAGACGCAGAGAAACGCAGTAATAGCAAGCTTTCCAAGATAATTATGCGTTATCAGATTCTTAAAAGTAAGGTGAATCATGCGGAACTCGGCAAGAGACTCGACAAGAGAAATCTGAACTATCTTCATCAAGAAACTAAAGCATCAAAATTCTGATGAGGACAAAGATAAGGAGTACAATTATGAGCATATGAACAATGAAGAGAGGCATAGATTATAGCAATTCAATTCAATTCAATTCAAAGTAATTTATTCGCCTGCATATCATTAAAAATTTACATATTTTAAGTGTGTATAAATTAAGGGAGGAATGCAGGCCAGGAGTCCATCCAATAGACGTACCGTCTAATCAAATGGAATGAACACCTGGTCGCGTGAGCTTGTCATGTCGAATATCATTATGGGAGGTATCTTAAGGGTTATTAAAACTATTTAAACATTAACAATCAGAAAAAAAATGTTTACATACCTAACCAAAAAACATAAAAAAAGGACAAAATATAACATGCATACAAAAAAATCTGACATCACTTTGAAAACCTGAAAAATATTAATTGTCATTGTATGTGAATTTCAAGGTTTTGTAAGATGAACTTTCATTTTCAAAGTATGCGAGAGGATTAGATGTGAAGGAAGTCTCTAACCTTCTTTTTGATCGTAATTTCAGATAATGGTCTAAGATCAGTCTTTGTATGTATAAAGTTGGTTCCAACTTAAAAGTGATTGATTTTTATGGATCTCAATCCAGTTGGTTTTTTGCCTTGGGGCGCTCAAAAGTTTCAGGTAACTATTCTTGTGTGATAATTGTGTCAGGGTTTTGTAGTTTAACACGTTTTTAACGGCTTCAGGAGAAAGATTAGAGAGTTGATGTACAAGTGATATGAATTGATAACAGTATTTGGTAAAGTTGGGATTTTAGGTTTGAAAAAGAGGGGAAGTCTCCAGCATTAAACTAAAAAAGTTAGAATACGCAAACATCTTTTTTGTAATTTTCCTATTCGAGAGTTTTGAGTAAGGCCTTGTCCCCAGATAATTGTTGCGTAAGACATGAGAGTGGAACATAGCATAGTATAAGTTTTGAGAACTAGTTGTGGAACAAAGTGGCGTAGTTTGGACAAAATACCCAGTTAGATCTTCTAAGCTTTGTGGATAAATGATCAAAGTGAAAATTCCAGGCTAGAAATTCTCTAGAATGAGACCAAGATATTTGACATGCTTTGTGAATTTTAAGGGCGTGTCCTTCAGGTAAGATTCATAGAGTAAGGTACAGATTTATGTTTGTCTGAACAAAAATGACCTCGTTTTCGCAGTTAAGAAATTTTATTCG
>NW_027103802.1:0-122086 GCF_902728285.1 Clytia hemisphaerica
AGACGCAAGAAAACTGAATATCATCATTCATGGGTTCTCTCGAATATTCAGGCCCAGATAAGGAAGAAGAAGAAAATTGAGTAAAATATGACATAATTCGGTTCCTAGAACTCCTGGAGGACATCAATGCTCCAAAAATAAATGTTACTCGCCACAAATTAAGAAACAGAAAAACAAAGAATGGCCGTCCTCTTAAAGTCACCCTCCAAAGTCAGCATAACAAAGATCTTATCATGAAGAATTTACACAAGTTTCACTGAAAAAAGTGGATAGCTTCTAGTAGAAAATACACTAAAAACACAAAATCTATGAAGAAAATCAAAAAATCTGTATTTTTTTCGGTTGTTACTATAACGAGGAACAAGAAGTAACAAGAAGTAACGATTAGGTGACGATAAGTAACGAAAAGTAACGAGTTCTCAAATGAAAGTAATGAGTACCAAACCCAAGTAACGAGTACTTTAGTCAAGAGAATGACGCTCCATTGTCTTGCTTTTGTCACCGGACAATTGTTTTAAGATTGATGACGTCATTTCTATATCATTTTCCAGGCACCTATATCTCGTGATTGGCTTGTCTTTTTCCTTTCAAATTTGGCATGTGACACCTTGACAATAATGCCTTGATCAAATTTTAATCTTGCTCTGACCAAGGATTCGGGGGGCGGGGGGGGTGTACTAGGGTTGCGCGCCAACGGGGGGGGGGGTGAATTTGTGAATTTTACGACCCTTCCCGGGACAAATTTGACCTATTTTGACATTTCTGGACTGAAATTTTATTTTCTGATTTTTTCCAACCCTTAGCGGGACTTTGGAAATCCAAAAAAGGTAGGTACCCTTAAGGGTGATACCGTACCCTCCATTTGCCTAAGTATCCCCCCGTCCTGGATTAAGGAGGATTAAGAAGCTTTTTCCTACAAAAAAAGTGAAGTCGCTGCATTGAAGTGAGAAATTTGAACGTAAAAAGATTTTTGAATGTTTTGAAAACATTAAAGGGGAAGTTAAGTAATTTCTAGGATACCCATTTTTTGCTGTTATCATCATTATATGACAATATCATATTTTTATTTTTTTTTTTATTTTTTTTTTATTAATTGTCTTTCAGGCTCTTCCATATTTTACAATGGCTATTCGTCCTATGTAAAAATAATCATATTTAAATAAAAAGATAATTATATTCTATGAAAAAATATGCTGTAGAAACAAAACAAAACACACAAAAAAAAACAACTCAAGAATACTGACAGAGCTCACAAAATTGCAGATTGTAAAACCGTAAAACTGTAGAAACAAAACACAAAACAAAACTCAAGGATACTGACAGAGCTCTCAAAATTGCAGAAAAAAAAAACAGAAAGTATAGCTTGTTGGTGTTGTAGTAGTTAATTAGGAAAAGTTCGATTGAGTTGTAATAGTATTGAATTGGCTAATCCTGCGAAATTTCAGTGTTGATCAGACCACAAGACTAAAATATCAAGTAAATATTGTAAGGTAAATATTAATAATATAACCACTAGACCTCATGATCATAGAATCTACAATATATTGGCTTGAAATAGGATAAAACTGTCACGACCCGAAAAACGTTGCTAAGACTTGAACATGATGAGAAATTGTACAGTTAATATTGCTAACTCGAACGAAGAAAACTATAAGATTAAGTGCCTCAGGTTATGTGCCTCAGGTTACTTTTTATTCGGCTAGTACGAAACGCAGGTCCAGGTCACAGGTTTCAGGGTCAGGTTTCAGAGTCAGGGTTCAGGGTTCAGGGCCAGGGTTTAGGGTTCAGAGCCAGGGTTCAGGTTTCAGGGTTCATGTTAAAATTGTCTACATTGCAGACCAGAATGTTCCGAGGTATATTTATTTATTCTGCAGACCATTTGCTAGAGTTCGTGTTCTATATAATAAAAGTGTTTTCTTTTTAAACTTTTAATAGTTTGGTGGTGAACAATACTTTTTAAAATATGAGACAGCAGGTACGTTGCTTTGAAAATATTTCATAATTCAATTGACGTAGTAGAAATTATCTTTTTGTTACAAAACTGGTTGAATAAACAATAATTAAGATTATTGAAATTAAAATATTCTATTACAAGCAGAATTATAAATCAAAGCATTGACCAAGAACAATTACTATTATATTGAAAAATGTATTAATGGGCAGAATAATAACGAAAAATAATAAGTTCTATTATTCCTCCTGTAAAAAGAAATGTGGCAAAACGCTTATCGTTTTTTGTAAGAGTAAGATCAGGCCCAGTGGAAATCATCCGTATCATTAAATTATTTTTTCTTTCAAAGCAAGAAAGTAATCAAATCACCCACCCATTTTTTTGAAAAGGAATAGTTTTTTATAAGACTTATTCGGTATGATGAAATTGGCTGGAATAGAAGCTGACGAATTTTTTTTCTCTTTTCCGTAAAACCTGGCAAAACTAACTTAATTTTTTGTTGAATTTGTGTTCTTAAAAGAAAAATTTCATCATCCTCGTTCGTAACAACGTAGCTTTTATTTACTCATTTACTCAAGCGAAACACTAACTGTAAACACTTTTATCAAATAAAGATGTGAAAGGTCAGGTGTTAATGCATTCTTGTGCATTCCATTCAGCCCTCGCTTTTTTGTTTGATCTCCCCCCCCCCCCACACAAAGAGTAAAGAGAAAAGAGAAAAGAGAAGTAAAGAGGTCAGTAATTTGAAAAAGGCAAGTCTGTATTGTAGACAATTTTAACCTGAACTCTGAACCCTGAACCCTGGCCCTGAAACCTGAACCCTGGCCCTGAAACCTGAACCCTGGCCCTGAAACCTGAACACTGGCCCTGAAACCTGTAACCTGAACCTGCGTTTCGTACTAGCCGCTTTTTATTCGTTCGAAACACTTTTTTCTACGAGATATAGCTCCCTCTTTTTTACAATAAAAGTGAGTTTTTAAATAGAACGCGTTTTTTAAAGAGGAATGGCACGAGCATCTGTTCTGACGTAATTTGCTCCAAAAGACGAACATAAATTTTCTTTTAAACAAAATCTGCACTGATAAACAGTGTTTTGTAAAGAGATTCTGCTAGACCTGGCTAGACATTTATTCGTTTTTTTCAAGCTTTCTTCACGTTTCTTCGATCCTATACTTTCCCATTCTTTCTAGCTACAAGATTAGTAAGTCCTTGACCTTTTGTGATAATTTTAGTTTGATGAAGCAACCGTAAATGCTAGATTTGTAGATGCGGAAAAAGCTTCGGCTCTCCAGAGGAAAATGTGTCCACGAATAGTCCTCATCCCAATTGGGCAAATCGCTAATTCCACTTGAATTTTGTGGCTTAAAATGATTCCATCGAGAAAAAAAAGAATTAACATATCCCATTTAAAAGTTTCTTATTTTGACTTTGACATTACTGTGCGAGATTCAAAAGTTCCTCCTTCCTTTACTTCTCCTAGAATTTAGAAAAATGTATATTTAACCCAGTTGCTTTCAGACTTCAATTCCCCACTGGATTAGCTAGCCTTTAGAAAAACCTACTGGTAAAAACAAGTTCTGGACTTTAGATATAGGGCGCACAACGTACGTTAGCATTAACTCACTAACGTTGACTTGTCATGAAATAGGAATTATTTAACAACATTTTTCTCTTTAAAGAGCGAGGAATGGTCTAAATACAATTTTTATATCTCTTATCTTTCGTGTTTCATAACTATAACTTTACTTACGGCCTCTTCACATGGAAAGAAGTCCAAAACTTACTAAGCTTACTGGACCTTACTGAAAACACAAAGATTCGACTTTCACATACCTAGATATTGTGGCTACCATTGAATTTCTATTGAAAAAAACAAGGTTTTTGGATTCTAGTATGGTTAGACCGTATAAAACATCAAGTAATGAAATATTGAAAAAATCAGGGGTTGAAAAAAGTTTTGATCAGTTATGATACAGCTCTTTTCTACTACAAAATCGTTTAAAAAAGATTCTTTCTGGAGCAAATGACGTCACACAAAAGAGAGATTAGAAGAAATTTTAAACAAAAAGGGGGTCTTTTAAACACCGGTTTTTGCGTCTAAAAGAGTATGTGTTTATGAAAGATATATCGATGTTTAGACATTGAAGTTGAGATTTTCGTGAATTCTTTGATGTTAGGATTGGTTTGCAGGGTAAAAACATATACCTTAAAAATCACTTAACTTCCCCTTTAAGAAAGATTCTGAGGAAGATTTTTCGTGCGGCGCAATAAATTTTTTACGAATTTTTATGCAACATTTCTTTGATATTTTTGCTTTGTGAAGTTGGGGCTATTTTCCTTAGCCTCCCTGAAAAATGCTTGGGGCTGGACCCCTCTGCACAAATAAAGGTTATTACCGAGTTTATGAATGTGTGTTTATCTTCGACGGAGACGGCATGGTTCTAATTTGACTAGATACTGACCAGCTGAGGACGACGGTAAATCAGCACTTTTACCGTTCTCGATTTTGCGGGTCAGAACTGCGGGCTCTTCCAAATCGCTTCAGTCACCCCACCGTCCTCAAAAGTTCAAATACATAGACTCACTATTACCGAAAATTTTTGTCGACTGAAATAATGGCCCCGACATATTATAAGATCGTAAGCTGACGAAAAAAGAAATGAGCTAAACGAGAGCTTAAGTTCAATTTTGCAAGTTCAGTTAACAATTTATTTTTGATCTTTCAGATATGGAGATATTCATGCTGTCAATCCTTCAGAAAAGTGGTATTCTGTGATAACTATGCTTGTTGGTATTGGATTTTTCTTTGGGCCTATTCTCGGTTACATGGCTTCAACTCTAACCAACTCCGAATCAAAACGGGCAAAGTATACACATCGTATGGGAGTCATTAGTGAACATTTGGTATGATTCTTTAAATACATTTTTTTGCGCTCATTTATTTTTAGATACTGATTTTTTTTAACACCACTTAGAATTAAGTAGATATTACTTAGTCCGGAGTTATTTGACAATAATATATCAAAGAGGTATAAAGGTCTGAAATTTGGTATTTACGGAAAAGAAATTAAATACTGCAAAGTTAAGTTACAATTTCACAAGGCCAGTCCCCATTGCTTGAACAGTTCGAGAATCGAACTACTCCAACTTACTCGAACAAGTAAAGTTCGTGAAATTCCTTTACTCGAACTTTTAGAAATTTTAAAAAATTTGTGAGGAATTCGAGTAGTTCGATTGAAAAAAAGTTCGAGAAGTTCAATTGAAGAAATGTTCGAGAAGCTCGATAGAACCCGCCCCGTGAATCACAGAAATGAATAGTTATTGAACCAGAAGGTATGTGCCGCCTGACTTTCGACCATCGGACCCTGGCGAGACTTAACCAACTAAATGAACTAATCTTTCTCTGGAACACTGCTTATGTTGGATTGTTTTCGACGCTTTCTTGCTAGGGGGGGGGCTGAATGTTGTGTAATAGAACTGGGGGCAGAGATGATAGGCTACATATATTTTTAATTATTGCCCCCGCAGGAGCGCAGCGACAAGGAGGCACTCATAGCTTCACGCATAGATATTGGACTGGAATCTCGAAATTTTGTTGTTTTGTCGCGCAAGCATCCCCGTAGTTAGTTTCTTCCGTAAATGTTCGTTTTTTTTCCGGGACAGTAGTATGCATATTTTCATATTACGTTATATGCTATTACCATTATTACATATTACAATGTATTAGTTTTGATTTAGCTTTGAAAAGCTGAAGCAAGTGTTATAAATGCAAATTATAACAGTGAATGATATAACACAAATTACAATATTACTTGTGCAAATCAAAACAAACAAAATGGCAGACTGGTATGGTGAGCTGATTCATTGACTGGAAAAAGTGTTTTGTATGTCAAATTTTGTTTCTTGTCTTTGAAACTGAATACTAAATACTGTAATTTAGTCAGAAGTTTATTTCAGCAATGATTTCAATTTTTTTTCTGGAATCTTTAAAGAAATTTGCTCAAGTTTTTTAAAGGGGCAAAGCGCCACCACATTGCGAAGTTTGTTTTTGTTTTCATTTTTGCCTTAGTTATTCAGACAAAATCGCACGGATTTACCTTGATGTTACGCGCATGTTTTTGAGTAATCAAGACACGAATAATTCAGATCAAAATACAAGATGGCCGAAAATTCACTCTTGGCTTTTAAAAAGTTATAACTCTTTTCTGACGAACAAAAAACATACAATTTTCATCTAATTGGCGACCAATAATTACATGAAATGTGAGGCTAACACTTCAACTGTAATCATCAGTAATTTCAAGAGTTTTTCATCATTGATTACAAAGATATCCATGGATTACCTCTTCCGAATACCAAACCAACCAACTTAAAGATTTCAGAGACATTTGCTTGACATGAAGAAAGCGCTACATCCCCATAACTTTGGACATTTTAAATGGTTGGCAAAAATGGTATTAACATTCTATTGAGATGTGAAACTGGTTCAAGTTGAAGAATTAATGAGAAAAATGGACAGTACGAGAAATATTTTTGCTTTGAAATACAAACTCTTATATGGGACAATATCTCTGGAACAAGTTATATGAGATTTATTTACCGAGTGACCCCAAAACAAAGTCTTTAATGCTTGGTTCTTACATTCATGAGGTCAGAGGTTTTGTGGATTTTCTAAACTTTTGAAACTTGTGTGATTGTTTTGGTTGTTTTCCTGACTAAAGACACTTTTGAATTTGTGATTTTTTTCCCTGACTAGAGATACTGTGAGCGTGTATTTAATAAACATTATTGCATCTTGGCTTGGAGTATATTTTGAATGTTTTAACGGGACGTCATTTCTTGTTTGGATTGTTGTAGTGTTATCTTTTAGTGCTCCAATGTAATAGGTTATTTCAATTTCATTTTTTATCAATTAATTCGTGTTTATTTCATAGAATTTCAGTAGTGTTTATGTGATAGGTTGTCCACGAAAGCATTGTTTCGAGGTTTCCATGTTTCGTCAAAACGTGTCAAAGCCCGTCAAAGAGATTTATAAGTATTTTCTTTCCTTAACTTTATATAATTTTAAAGAGAAGACATAGGAGCCTTTGTTTCTGGTGCTATTATTACAAAGCTTTGAGGAACCTTTTTTGGACTAAAAATTCTAATTTTATAATCTAAAATTTTCATAGATTTTCTTGTAACATTTCAAACATTTTATGTTTCAATAAAAAATAACATCTTTAAAAATTATCCTATGCTCTTTGTTTTTCAAACCATTTCTTTTTTACCTATAAATCAAATCATATTGAGTTGCTACTGCAAAGGGAGATTTAGATAATTTGAGATAACTAGGAGTAATTATAAAAATCTTATATGACGCCTTCAGCTGAAATAAAATGATAGCTTTTTTCTGAGAAAGGAAGATAATTTGTTGTGCCTTCCATCAGTTAGTTCTCATTAGTTTGTTTTGATTTTTTTCCCGTCAAAAGTCACGTGATATTTTTATCTCGATCACTCCGCCTCAACTGGAAATTCCCTTATGCACCCTAAAAGTAATTGAGTTTTAGAAAAACAATAACAAACCGTGTTGTGTGGTGGCGGATTGCCCCTTTAATGTACGTACATTTGGTATTTTTGTTCAAACTGTAATTTATCTTGTCTGTTATTATATTAATAACTACTTTAACCGGATTAAATTTCGCGAGATTAAATTTCGCGAGCTAAAAAAATCGCGAAATTTTCTGGATTTAATTTCGCGAGTCAGAGTTTTGAAATATTTCGCTCGGATTTAATTTCGCGAATAAGCCAGAAAACAGCTGAAAATAGCCATTTTTTGCCATAAATGGAGACTTGGAACTAGTTCCTCCGCCAAAAATACAATTTTAAAAGTTTTGTGGTGGATTTAATTTCGCGAATCAGGAATCTCGCGCGTGTTCGCGAGTTTTAATTTCGCGAAAATGGCAAAAATTTGCGAAATCGCGAAATTTAATCTCGCGAAAATTAATCCGATTAAAGTAGCTTTTTGAGCTTTAAATACCATTATATGGTCGTAACTCGAGAAAGTCCTTCTTAACTTAGTAAAACAAGATACCGGCAAAGTACAAAAATGTTGAATGCATACATTATGGCTATATGTAAAGTTGAATCCAAAAGTGGTTGAATGAATGTTGGATGTCAATCAATGTAAACAAACTTTTTCATTTGGTCTTCATAATAGATTTACCTCACTTAGAGTGTATTCACTGTTTTTTCAGTGTGGTAAAATCTATTTCAAAAACCTGAAAAAAGTTTCTTAACATTCGTTTAACTTTACATGCGCATATTCAACTTTTTCTAAATAACTTACGCTCCAGTGGTTTGGTGAAATAGCTCCAATTCTTGCTTTTCAAGTTAGGACTCGAGTGACTTAGGGCAAGTCTCAAAAACCTAACAGTTTACCCTAAGTTTTCGCTACCAATAGCAGCCAGATTCAGAGATCCACTTAGGGCTCTAAAGTACGTCTATACTTTTAAGGTTTCAGGGTCCGGTTGTTACGTAATTAAATATTAACCTAAAAATTAATTATTAAAGAAATTGTAATTATGAAGTCATAATTTGAACGAATTTGGCGACGTCATGAATCGTATAATCTCTATAATATATAAAATACATGTCAAATCTTTCCCGAATTTGAACCAAAGATGCATCTAACTGAAATGTAACTTTTTGAAGAAAAAAAATTTGGAAAAATTTGATGACGTCAGCAAAAAATTGCATATTTCGATTTTTTGCATTTTTTGCTGACGTCATCAAAATCTTCAAAATAATTTTCATTGAAATGTTCGGCATCGTTAAGATGCGTCTTTGGTCCAAATTTGACAAAGATTTAACATGTAATTTTTAGGTTTATCACCGGGCCCTGAAACTTTAAAGGTATAGGTCATCTAAAAATCCATAAGTGAATCCTTGAGAATGGGTGCTATTGGTTTCGGATTAGGGACCTTCCCGAAGGCATTTAACAGTGGTTAGACCATATCACAGGCATTCATACGGAAACACAATAAAGTGAAAGTATATAGCGATAAACTCAAAAAGTCTAGCGTCCTGGAGGCACGTCTCTTTATTGTCTGCGCTGCGATCATCTTAATGGCTTCGATCCTTTTAGCTTGGAGAAAAAATTGCATCATGAATAAGTACTATGCACTTGGAAAAAAATTAAAGCGCATTTCAACTTTTCTCGACTTTAAGTCTGAATAGACCACAATGGAACTCCTTTATTTTTCTTTTGACCAACAACATAGAAGATTTTGCTTGAGAAGTGCAATCACAGCGTACACAAGAGGAGCCCGGGCCTTAACTAGGATTGGTTTCTATTCCCCCCAATTTAAGATGGCGCAGAACTTTTTGATAAATTTTATACGTAATCCTCTTGACTATTGTTTATTAGGCAAAGTAGCAATAGAGAATTGTTGAAATATAGCAGCCAATGAAAAAAGCAAGCTTTTTCTGATTGGTTGCCTTATTGATTTATTCACTGCTATATATTTTGCCTACAATCTAAGATGTCTGCGGCATTATCAGAACAGGTCTATTGTGAATAATAATCATGACATATATTGTTGTAAGAAAGAAACTGGGAGAAAAAAACAAACAGGAGATGTGAAAACCAGTAAGCTAATGATAATTAGATTAATAATTTTTTAAATATATTTTTGAGAAGCTTTTCCTTAAATTTTATCAAATAATCGAGCCGCATGAATTAATGGAATATAATTTTTTTTTCAAGCATATGCCTCAATCAATTAATCAATCATTCAATAATTAAATCAATCAATTATTCCTGATTATTTTTAGTTTCTGATATATGTTTGTATATCAGAGTTTAGATGCATTTGGTTTGTTTTGGTTTTATCCGGACTCTTGGTTCAGCCTCACTCTCATGTCTATATAAGGCCTCAGTTTCTTCACATGGCCCTTTTTCAGTTCTTCATTTCTTAGTGCTGACTGCTGTATTTTTGCTGTTTTCTGTTCAACTTTACTGTTCTGCTATTATTACCTTCAATATCAATATGCTTGCTGAAAGATTATGCTTTGCTATTCTAATGTTCCTGACAACAGCTCCTGGTACTCCTCCACCTAATGAGAACAATTTCACACGAAAGAAGAAATGCCCTGGCTGCCAAAGAAACCACGATGATCATACCTTTGGTCATCCAAGCAAGAATTGTCAGGGACCACAGTCACCATCTTCTTCTCCTTTGTCACGAACTCCTACAACTAGCCCGCGATCTGCTAGTCGTACAGCTGCCATCCAACAACGTAAACAAACGTCAGAGGAGAACCCTGGCTTGCCGTTGTCTGAACATGATGAGCAAATGGGTCAGTATCGCCGCCATTTACAATTTTTGAAACGACAGGAAAATGAACTTTTGGATTCCATTAGAGCTGAACAAGAGAATCAGGAGGAAAATAATTTACGAGACGAGATCAAACGTCAGACAGAGAAACTTGAACGACTAAAAGCTTCAAGAAGTCATTCATCTCGCTCCGCCATTCCGCCATTCGCTACTCAAAATGCCACCCCCTCAGGGGAAAACCGCGCTCAGTCAAACGTTTTAAATGACATGTCTACTTTGCTTCACCGTCCGCTACTTGCTTCTGCTCGGCTCGCTTCTCAACATCAACCACAACAAACCCAATCTCAATCTCATTCTGCTGGTCATGCACTTGGTTTTGCTGCTTCACTTTCGTCGTTAAATTCTGGCTCGAATTCTCAAGAATCCCATCGCCCAGTCACCCAGACCGAACTCTTTTTAAGACCGACACGAACCAACGACATCACGAGAGGTAAAGCCTTACGAATTGTTGACTTTGTTTCTCGCATTCGCCCTGCAGAAGATGAAAAAGTTTTGTCTTATGATAACAACTGTAAGCTTGCCTTAATTTTACAGGACTCTAAACCAAAACTTTCCAATGTTACTGTAGAACAGTTTAATATTGCTAATCTTCGTATTTTTTATGAATTACTTTTTTCTGGGAAGCTCTCTACCCTTCTTCATGTACAGGAATACCTCTCCTATGCGATTAAGGTCTTGGAGCTGGCGACTAAGTACACATGGCAATCGGTGTTGCAATATGACGATGAATTTCGGATTTTGCAACACACATATGGGTTCTCATGGAGTACTGACCATAGTCACCTACATGAGGTTGTTCTCATACCTCGCTGGGCTGCAAAGCTACCTCGTGGGCTTGGGCAAAGCAGTGATACTTCCTCATCCAAAAACGATTCTTTTTTCTTAGGCTTTGCGGGTAACAATAAGGGTTCTGGTCCTGCCATTATGACGCATCTCTCCTCTGGTTCAGAGATTTGCCGAATGTTCAACTCGAGGAAAGGTTGTCAGAAGTCTCCCTGCAAGTTCACCCATGCTTGTAACCGCAAGGTTGGCTCTCAGGCTTGTGGAAAATCCCACCAAGGTTTTCTGCACCCTGGGAGTGGAGGGGAATCTCAATGACTTCCTTCTTCTGAGCCAGCTCCCTCTCCGCTTGATTCTGCAGTTTGGGACAAAGAATTACTGGATGACCCTGATCGTCAATTTTTATTTGATGGGGTGGTCAACGGTTTTCAATTGCTCCCAGCAGATGCTAAGATCAGCCCTGCGGAGATGGACAACTATAATTCTGCTGTTGGCCCTAGTTCTAAAGGAAAAGTTGAAGCCACTATTTTGGAAGAACTATCGGCCGGAAACTACATAATATCTGCTGAAAAACGTCAGTGCCCTTGGAGCAGTTCCAAAGCCTGACTCAGAGGATCTCCGTTTGATCCATGACTGTTCTATGCCCTACGGTTTGGGTGTAAATTCTTACATTGATATTGATAAGCAATCTTTCCAGACTCTAGATGATGCCTGTCGGCTGATAGGGAAGGATTTCTTCATCGCTAAGATAGATTTGAGACACGCGTACAGATCTGTCCCAGTCCACCCAGCAAATCGAGATGCTCTCGGCTTGAAGTGGAAATTCAGTGGGGACGAGCATTACACGTATCTAAAAGACACACGTCTCCCTTTTGGTGCACGCAGTGCTCCTGGTATCTTTCATCGGTTGACCCAGAGTGTTAGACGTATGATGCAGAGGAAAGGCTTTCCTTTGATCATTGTCTATCTTGATGATTTCTTGATCATCGGGAGGAATCAACATGAATGTCAAGCTGCCTTTGATACATTGCACTCCCTACTTGTTTCTCTAGGATTCACAATCAGCCCTTCTAAGGTTGTTCCACCATGTCAGAAACTAGTTTTTCTTGGAGTTGAGATTGATACTACTACATTAACTCTCTCACTCCCTGATAAAAAGCTAAGTGAACTGAGAGACGTCTTGATGTCTTTTCAATCACGAACTCGTGCCTCAAAGAGACAGCTGCAACAGCTGGCTGGGCGTCTCAACTGGGCCTGTAAGGTCATCTATGGTGGAAGAACCTTTTTGCGTCGCATTTTGGACCTTATGGGTTCTTTACAGAAGCAGTCATCCAAGTGTCTGTTGAATGAGGAATTCTTTAAGGACATTGCCTGGTGGCTAGACTTTCTAGGAGTTTTCAATGGCCAGTGTCTGTTCCATGACACTAGGCCTGTTACTAACATCCACACAGATGCTTGTTCTTCAGGTATCGGAGCAGTGTTTGAGAAGGATTGGTTCTATTCTAACTTGTGGGTTGATGCTCCTTTCCTAGCAGGTTTGCACATCAACTACAAAGAGGCTCTTTGCATTGTGTTTGCCTTAGAACGCTGGGCTCCTTTTCTCAGTAATAAGGTAGTCCATATCTATTGTGACAACACTGCTGCAGTGGGCATGTTGAATAAGGGATCATCTCGCAACCCGCTCATGATGACTTACCTCAGGCGTCTGTTCTGGTGCTCAGCCACATACAACTTTCGCCTCAAAGTTTTCCATGTCCCGGGGGTCCTGAATGTTGTTGCTGATCATGTCTCTCGGTTGCATGAACACAAACATCTTGCAGCTTTTCTCCAGTATCTTTGTGACTGTTTCGCTCAGTTTGATCCTTCTGATGACATTGTCTGGCACATTTCTGAGAACTGTTTCTTTTTTCTTCTTGGTTTATATGGGTCTGGCTCATGCCTTCGCTCTGCCTTTTAGAGTTTGCGTCTTCGCTGCTGGCAGAAGTGCAGTTATATCATGAAGCCACCTATGCTGTCAATACCCGCAAGGCCTACCGTACTCACCGAAAGGTCTATCTCCAGTTTTGTAATATGCTTAATATTTCGCCTGCTTCTGTTCAACGTGTTCACCTCTGTATGTATGCTGCCTACCTAGCACGGTTCCTGTTGCCGCAGTCTGTTTGTGTTTATTTGAATTTTGTTGGTCTTCTTCACCGGGAGATGGGTTTCCCCAACCCTCTCCTTGACAACTGGTTCCTGTCCTCTGTGCTCAAGGGTATTAAGCGATCTAAGGGTATCCCTCCCGTCCCCAAGCTCCCCATCACTGTGGATATCCTCTCTTTCATTCATTCCCAACTCAACCTCCTAGATAGCAAGCAGGCTTCCTTCTGGGCACTGTGTCTGGTCTCCTTTTTTGGTCTTTTCAGGAAGAGCCACCTTTTGCCGGTTTCCCAGAGGGACTTCTCGTCGAGTACCTTTCTCACTAGGTCTGATTTTTCGTTTGTTGGTTCCGGGGTGCATATCAGAGTGAGGTGGAGCAAAACCATCCAGTTTGGTCAACGTACTGTTACTATACCACTGGTTGCCATACCCTCTTCTCACCTCTGTCCGGTTTTGGCTGTGTCCCTTGCCTTTTTCCTCACCCCTTCCTTGCGATCAAGCCTTTTGTTGGAGGGATTCCCACCTTGCCTCGAATCGGGTTTTTGTGTACCGGGATTTTATGTGCATCCTTCAGGCTCACCTCTCTCGTTCTGGGCTCTCACCCCGTCAATATGGGTCACACTCGTTTAGACGTGGTGGGGCCACCTTTGCTTTGGAGGCCGGGGTATCTCTTGACTCCATTGCAGTCATGGGTGATTGGAAGTCTGATGCAATGTACCTCTATTTACATATGCCCCTGTCCCAGCGCTTGCACGCCCAGCATTCTATTTCTTCCTATATTTCATCTTTACCTAACTAACTACCACATTGGATTTGGACATTTATTTTATTCTAGTTTTTATTCCTGTACATATTTGCCATGTCATTGTCTTCATTTCAAGAACTGAAAATACCATGTAGATCACACTGTGTGCCTTCCTGCCTAGTCCCCCTTTCGACCACTTGTGTTTAAGTTTCTGATATATGTTTGTATATCAGAGTTTAGATGCATTTGGTTTGTTTTGGTTTTATCCGGACTCTTGGTTCAGCCTCACTCTCATGTCTATATAAGGCCTCAGTTTCTTCACATGGCCCTTTTTCAGTTCTTCATTTCTTAGTGCTGACTGCTGTATTTTTGCTCCTCCACCGGCTAGTACGAAACGCAGGTCCAGGTCACAGGTTTCAGGGTCAGGTTTCAGGGTCAGGGTTCAGGGTTCAGGGCCAGGGTTCAGGGTTCAGAGCCAGGGTTCAGGTTTCAGGGTTCATGTTAAAATTGTCTACATTGCAGACCATTTGCTAGAGTTCGTGTTCTATATAATAAAAGTGTTTTCTTTTTAAACTTTTAATAGTTTGGTGGTGAACAATACTTTTTAAAATATGAGACAGCAGGTACGTTGCTTTGAAAATATTTCATAATTCAATTGACGTAGTAGAAATTATCTTTTTGTTACAAAACTGGTTGAATAAACAATAATTAAGATTATTGAAATTAAAATATTCTATTACAAGCAGAATTATAAATCAAAGCATTGACCAAGAACAATTACTATTATATTGAAAAATGTATTAATGGGCAGAATAATAACGAAAAATAATAAGTTCTATTATTCCTCCTGTAAAAAGAAATGTGGCAAAACGCTTATCGTTTTTTGTAAGAGTAAGATCAGGCCCAGTGGAAATCATCCGTATCATTAAATTATTTTTTCTTTCAAAGCAAGAAAGTAATCAAATCACCCACCCATTTTTTGAAAAGGAATAGTTTTTTATAAGACTTATTCGGTATGATGAAATTGGCTGGAATAGAAGCTGACGAATTTTTTTTCTCTTTTCCGTAAAACCTGGCAAAACTAACTTAATTTTTTGTTGAATTTGTGTTCTTAAAAGAAAAATTTCATCCTCGTTCGTAACAACGTAGCTTTTATTTACTCAAGCGAAACACTAACTGTAAACACTTTTATCAAATAAAGATGTGAAAGGTCAGGTGTGAATGCATTCTTGTGCATTCCATTCAGCCCTCGCTTTTTTGTTTGATCTCCCCCCCCCCACACAAAGAGTAAAGAGAAAAGAGAAAAGAGAAGTAAAGAGGTCAGTAATTTGAAAAAGGCAAGTCTGTATTGTAGACAATTTTAACCTGAACTCTGAACCCTGGCCCTGAAACCTGAACCCTGGGCCTGAAACCTGAACCCTGGCCCTGAAACCTGAACACTGGCCCTGAAACCTGTAACCTGAACCTGCGTTTCGTACTAGCCGCTCCTCCACCCACCCCATCATCTAGGGAGCTTCCTTTTTTAGCAATTTCTTTTTATTTTAAAACCTTGTTTATTTATACCTGCCTTTTAGTACTATTACTCCTGTTTTGTAATTTTAAGCCATATACTCAATATTGTTTGCACGTACTATTTACTGTTTACTGTTTACTGTTTTTTTTGTCATTTTGTCACTTTTGCTGTTCTCAACTTCAGTTGAGTTAGAATCTGAGAATGTGTGTGTGTGTGTCTGTCTGTGTGTGTGTATGTCCCAAAACTTTGGGGCAGCCTGGAGACTTCAAAAATTGTTCGATTTGGCTGAAATTTGGCACACTTGTTCCTTGGGTGAATATCTGGGGGTGTTTTTCATTTTTCAAAATTTTTGACTTTTGAGGCCTGGGGACGAGTTTTCGCCAAAACGAGGCTAAAACTTTGGGGCAGCCTGGAGACTTCAAAAATTGTTCGATTTGGCTGAAATTTTGCACACTTGTTCCTTGGGTGAATATCTGGGGGTGTTTTTTTCATTTTTCAAAAATTTTGATTTTTGGGGCCTGGGGACGAGTTTTTCGCCAAAACGAGGCTAAAATTTTGGGGCAGCCTGGAGACTTCAAAAATTGTTCGATCTGGCTGAAATTTTGCACACTTGTTCCTTGGGTGAATATCTGGGGGTGTTTTTTTTCATTTTTTGAAAATTTTGATTTTTGGGGCCTGGGGACGAGTTTTTCGCCAAAACGAGGCTAAAACTTTGGGGCAGCCTGGAGACTTAAAAAATTGTTCGATTTGGCTAAAATTTTGCACACTTGTTCCTTGGGTGAATATCTGGGGGTGCTTTTTGCATTTTTCAAAAATTTAGATTTTTGGGGCCTGGGGACGAGTTTTTTGCCAAAACAAGGCTAAAGCTTTGAAGCAGCCTACAGGCCTCCAAAATGGTCGGATTTGGTTGAAATTTGGCACACTTGTTCATTGGGTAAATATCTGGGGGTCTACAATTGGGCCTATGAATAATTTGAAGCCACTGAAGTTGAGCCCAGTGCGTTATTCTAGTTTTTATTCCTGTACATATTTGCCATGTCATTGTCTTCATTTCAAGAACTGAAAATACCATGTAGATCACACTGTGTGCCTTCCTGCCTAGTCCCCCTTTCGACCACTTGTGTTTAAATGCTTTAAATCTTTAATAATTATTATAAGTGCATGACATGATCTTCTGCGTGGGCATTCAGTAAAAGCTTTTACTAGTTAAAAATCTATGCTGTGGGGAAGGTTTTAACGTGGATTTTTAACATTAGAGTTGCGAGTTGGTCCTACGAGTTGCGAGTTGCTTTCAAATATGCGAGTTGTGAGTTGGTTTTTGGGAGTTGCTATTTTAACCAAATAAAAGTGCGAGTTGCGAGTTGAAAATTTCACGTTAAGACATCAAAATCGCGAGTTGCGGATTAAAATCGCGAGCTGCAAAATCAAAAGTGTGAGTTGCAAATTAAAATCACGAGTTGAAAAATCAAAAGTGCGAGTTGCAAATTTAAATCGCGAGTTGAAAAGTTAAAAGTGCGAGTTGCAAATTAAAATGGCGAGTTGAAAAATGAAAAGTGCGAGTTGCAAATTAAAATAGCGAGTTGAAAAATCAAAAGTGCGAGTTGCAAATTAAAATCGCGAGTTGCAAATTTTAAAGTGCGAGTTGCACGCTTGTTCAGACAGTGTAGATCATTTTGTCGTTAGGGCGATATGTCTAGGTTCAAAATTGGAGAAAAGTTTTGTATCGAAAGATTAAAAGCTGATATATAAAAAGTATTTATACTGTGAAACTCGTGTAATTTGAATGTTAAAATTTCCTTGGTAGGTGGTAAAATAAATATTTACGATAGAATTGCTGTTTTCGCTCGGGAAAACAACAAGAAAATCCTAGATTGGAAATAATAAATTGTACTCGTTCATTTGTGAGCACTGGCTCGATAGCTTTCATTTGTTCTGTCCTTGCGCTACTTTGAGAATCCCGACACCCCTGGACAAGCATCAAATCGACCCCATGGACACAAAAATTTACCCTTGACATTGCAGTTTTTCAGGGTTTTTTCATTACCCCTAGACAAGATATCTTCCACCCCCTATGGACGTTGTTTTCCTGGAAGAGCCCAATGTGACAGATCCAGAAATGACCATTTTCACTGTTCATACGTTGCAACCATGAAAAATGTTTCAATCTAGTTCAAATTTACCCATGAGCTGCATTTTAGTGTCTATTAACAGATTCCAGAATCAGTTTATATACTTTAAATAATTATGTGATTTGAGTTTGAAAAATCAAGTCACCGACCGTTTAATGCGACAGATCCAGAAATGACCATTTCATTTAATGTGTAGAATCATGAAAAAAGTCCCAATCTTGCTCAAATTTACACATGAGCTGCATTTTAGTCTCCATATAACATATTCCATAATCAGCATATTTGAAATAATTCTGTGTCGAGTTAGAAAAATCAAGCCACCGGACCAATCGTCAAACGAGACAGATCCAGAAATAACCATTTTCACGCGTAGCATCATGGAAAAAGTTCCAATCATGTTACAATTTACACATATGAGGTCCATTTTAGTGTCCATTACCAAATTCCAGAATCATTTTAATTGAAATAATTATTTGTTGAGTTTGAAAATCATACCACCACGTCCCACCATACCATAACACTGACTGTTAACAGCGACAGATCCAAAAGTGACTGTTTTCTTGTGTAGCATCAAGAGAAAGTTCAAATCTTATTCAAATTTACACATGAGCTGCATTTCAGTTTGTTTATTTCTATATCAGAAGCCATTATTTCCTAAAAATAAAGTCTTTTTGAAAACAAGAAAAGAGAAACTAAAAATGAAAGTGATTTAAGGTAGAATTTTCACTCATAAAACTTTATGAAAACTTGAGCAAAGATATGGCAGAATGTTGAAAAAGGTTTATAAAGGTTTGAAAGTCTCTTGACCACTAAAGCAAAGAAAATGTTCAAGAAAGTATGAATCAACCTCCTCGCTTCGACCGCCATCTTGTTTTGTTTTGAAAATTGTTTTGAAGGAGCGCGGAGTCAGAAAATATATCTTTTATAGCCAGGAAGGATGGACAGAAAGTTGCAAATGAAAGGCCCTATCGCTAGCGCTGGGCCAAAAAAAAAATTCAAGACCTTGCAGCTAAAAATAACCAAAACATCAGCCAAATTGGAAAGAAACAAAAAATCCTAATTTGAATCATTAGACGAGACAAAATCGATTTAATTTTTTACGGGAAGACCTTCAGAAAAATATGGGCAGATATGGGTCGATCGGTTGGTATAATAAAAATGAATTCCTTGAAATCTAGGGTCAGATCTAAAAAAATTAAAATATTTGTTTTTAGTTTGGTACAGGCTACGATAAATCTAAATCGTAACGTGGAGAGTACCTTCACAAATTCTTATCATCATAAGTACTCTGGAAGAACACAAAATCAATAAGGTATATAGAATAGCCCGTTTTGTAACAGTTTTTGTTTCTCTTTTTTCTCTAGAACGATAAATCAGTTTCATCTTGGACACAAAATAAAGTCAAGGGTTACTATGAGTATCTGGTAAGTCTTCTTCATTTATGGTTTTGTGATCGGAAATTGTGTTGATTCTAACATGATAAGTAGTAGTATCATTTGATCAGATGAATCCATTTTATACTGTGATTGATAGAAATGTAGCCAGGTTTGGAAAAAAGGGCAATAGTCCGGCGGCGATCCAGGATCACCCTTACAATTAGTAAATATGGGTTTTTATTTTATTTTCCCATCATATGGTCCCTTGGGACCCCAAAACCAGTTTTTGCCAAGCTGGCAAAGCCGGGGAAAATTTTTTATTTGGGCTTGAAGGGGGTATGGTCATTTTAGCCTGGAGGTCCTTAGAAAGTCGATTTTTGAAGTTCTTATTTAGCTAAAACTGATTGTGCCATCAGATAGAGCTTGAAGAGTAGATCTCTAAAATGGGGTCATTTGTCTCATTTGGCGGACTTAGTCCACCGGAATTGGCCGATACGTCTTCAAAAATGCAATATTTTGTGCTGACGGTTTGCTCCCAGCTTAAGAATTTTCATAAAAAGTGATATTTAGTGATAGCGGTCTAAAAATTCAGAATTATACCCCAAAAACGTGGGAATCACCATAGAAGTCGGATTAGTTACATGTAAGTCATACCTATCCTGTTTTAATTTGTCTTGTTAATCAAAATACTGCTGCTGGAATTAATGAAATTGGAATTCGACGATAATGATGGACTTTATTTCAACTAATAAACGAGAGTATTGTAAATTTTTACTGCCTTTTGATGTTTTTGCAATAGTAATTTTGTTAATATTTATAAAGAACTACATGATTATCTAAAACAACATAGTTCTAATATTTTTGAAAACTAAAAATTGAATTTGTTTCAAAGCTCGTTAATCGACCCTATCGTGACAAAACTTGATTTTGCACCCCATACCTGAGCCACCTCCAAGAGTAGTTGTACCTTTATCTTGTGATCACATCCTTTTTACTACTTTCTCTAGTCCTTTGCATTATCTTTGGTCTATCGGTCTATCTCATCCTTTCGGTTTGACCTTCCAGAGCAGCTGGGTTATTAGTAATAATAGGTAATCAAGTTCTCATTTCGTTTTTTTTTAGTGGACACGGCACCAAGGTGATGTGAAGAGTGGTTTATTCACTGATTTGCCATTGAGTTTTCAAGCAGAAATAGCACTTGCACAGAACAAGCATGTATTGGAAAAGGTAAAGCCATAAAAAACGTCAATAGTCTGCCCCATCGAATCTTCAATACGGTTCGACGATTTTTTCAGGTTTGAACGTAGCTCGGGATATTAAAGTTTTGATTCTGATTTCTGATTGTTTTTGAAAACAGTTTATCGGGAATATGTGCGTGGAAAATAGTAACTTCAAAATTTTTGCATAAAAAAATACTCAAAAAGAATGCTAAACCACGCTCTTTTAGCTCCTATGAGCTTCCATTTTTTTGCGCCACGTAACAAATATCTATGTAGGCTTCTGCTCATCCTCTAGCGAAAAACGTTTCTTATAGAGGCTGCTTAATACTCGGTAGATCCTCTTTCCCATAAAATGCCGCTTTTCGCCGAATTTCAGCGAACTACCTTTTTTAGCTGGCGAGTGCTTATGATGAAGAATTTGTGAAGGAACTCTTCCCATTACGATTTAGATTTTTCATAGCCTGTAACAAACTAATAACAAATATTTTCATTATTGATACCGACAGGGGGGGGCGTACCAAGTCAGTGTACTGGACCATAAGGTACTAACTTTATTTTAGGATTTTTTTTCCAAAAAATTAGACCACCACCCTTTTTAGTACACTGTACTAACTTTTTTTCACGGTCGGGGCTTTGACACCACCCTTTTAGTGCACTGTACTAACTTTTTTTCACGGTCGGGGCTTTGGCACCACCCTTTTAGTACACTGTACTAACTTTCTTTCACAGCCGGAGCTTTGATACCACCCTTTTAGTACACTGTACTCAGCTGTACTAGCTGTTTTTTCGATCAGATAAGTTTAGAAACCACCCCTTATAGTGCACTGTTCTAATTTCTTCTTAGCCAGATAAGTTTAATTGCCACCATATACAAAGGTTTAGAAGCATTTTGCTAAGAAAAGCACCAAATTATATAAAAGGAAAGATTTGAATATTAAAATACTTGAATCCTTATATAGTACAAACACTGAAACAATGAAACAGACAAAGCAAAGTCAATCAAATACAGTGAAATTAGCTGAAATTAGCACTTCAAAACACTCAAAACCAACTTTGAGTTATTTCCCTTCTTTTGACTTGATTTCTGGTTGTCTGGCAAGCTACAGTCAGTTTTTCTTTTTTGAAAAATAAAAATAAAAGACATAATAACATTGTACACAAACTGAAATGAAAAATCTTTTATCAAGTGTAATATTATACAAAATATATAAAAAGGTGCTTTCCGCTGGGGGGGACCTACCGGACGTGAGGCCCTTAAGGGTAGGTTTTTTGGACTTTGGAAAGTGCACTGTAAGGGTTGATTTGTGAGCAAGTGGGAAAAAGTGCACTGTAAGGGTGTAAAATTTTATAAAATACCAAATTTTGAGGTAGAATTTGAGAAATTTCAAAAATTTTGCCCTGAAAAGGGCAAAAAAATTCGAAAAATTACACTATAAGGGTCGATCTTCAGCCAAATTTTTCGTGCACTGTAAGGGACCGATTTTAGAGACCTGATTTTTGGTCGAACGTACGGTCGTTTTCACCCCCTCCCCCCGGTGATTTCACTTATATACAGATTTTTTTTCAATTAACATCAATCCAACAAGGTTACTAAAAAACATAAAACAATAGAGCAGATTTGTTTCTATAAAACTTGAAAGCTTTGATTCGAACGTTTACACATTCAAATTCTTGTTGTTGCCATAACGTAGATAGGGCCTTAAAGAAAACGTAAACAAGATTGGAATTAAGGCCGGTCTCCACTTGCGCATGCTGCGACTCTGAAACAAATCCAATCAAGTAAACAGGAAACATTGGGAGAAAATCAGTGTACCAGCCTTGACTTGAAGGTCTCGGACCAGCTTGGGCCTGGCAAATTAGGCCAAATATACATGGGAATTCACGGGGTTTGTGTGTTTTTACCACTGAAATTAGTACAATGTACTAACTTCTCAGTGTGTATCAATTCAGAACACCACCCTTTTTAGTACTAGCTTTTTCATTGTATTTTTCTCAGAGGACCACCCTTTTAGTACACTGTACTAACTTTTTCATTGTATTTTTCTCAGAGGACCACCCTTTTAGTTAGCCTAGTTAACTAAGCCCGTATTCACAAGGCTAGGACACACGGCTTATGGCAATATAGCGTTTTTCGGCGCTTTAAAGATTTTTTATATTTACAGATTTTAAGTTTGCCTTGGAATACTGGCTTAGAGAAAGGGCGCGTTCATAATATGAAGGCAGGATTCGGTGAACTTCTGATTGGTCAGAGTGGGTCACGTGGTAAAAAATCGGGAGTTTTCGTGAGCGATAGAAGTTTATAATTATTTTATCAGAAAACGAGTAGAAGAGGATGGGACTCATTGGACTCATTGAATGCAAGATCTTTCTTCGATTATATTATGATGTGAGACTATTACCATGGGAGAGCCGAGAGATATATTTGGAATACTGTATCAGAAAAAGTTTTCAAGACCTGACCCCGACCTGATAGTGCTTCTCTTGTTTTTTGGAAGAATTGAACGATTGAACTGATGAAGAAAAAAGAATGCTATTCGTCGTAAAAACAGCAAAGCAAAAGTTGCTTGTTTCCAGAATGGCAAATAATAAAGTAAAGATTTGTGATTGAACATTGACTATCGTATGTGGCAATATATAAGAGAGAGTACTTGTACAGATCCTATGCTGTAGTTCTGTATTCTGATTGGATTGCATGACATGATATATTGTATTATACTGTAATGGATAGATGATAGGACAGTTCTTGGTTTTTGACTGGTTGTGGTTTCTTGTTGTTTTATGAATTTGAGACTTTATGCTCGATTTTACAGACAATGACATCTTTCGTTTTCGAAGAACATAAAACTGTCGGTGCTTATTTTCAGTGACAGCTATATGAATTCAAGACTCAAGAAAATGTTTTTTTGGGGGGGATTGATTACATTGTTTTGTATACCGTATTTTAGCCTGCTAGTCTAACGTAATTGGTCAGCCCCGGTGACCCTTCAAATCCCTTTCACGATTTTTTTCCTGGAGGTCGTCGTCAAGACTTTCAAGTTTGAATCCGATTTCGGATTATTTTCGGAAAACAAGTTATCGGGAAAACTTTGGCGCGAAAAATATTTTTTCTTGGAAGAGAAAAGAAACACATAACTTCATTAAAAGATTTGCGCATAATAATAAAAGAACACTATAATTAAAAAGAAGAAAGTGAAAAACGATTTTTTTTGTTTATTCAATAAATTGAAAGAAGCTATTGTATTGTAAATAAATAGAGGGTGTAAAAGAAAGTTTTTTATGATTGGTTTTGAGGCTTTCTTGTCTGGAGAGTTTTTGTATGTAAGAAAGGAACGTCAAAGTGTGGCGTAACATAAACTTAGAATCGTCATAGCTTTTGATTGCGTTATCGAAACTGGACGGAATTTCCTAAGCAGCTTCCTCAATATAAAATGCCCCTATTCATTCACATTATACTAAGTTCAACACGCCATAAATCAACATAAAAATGCCAAAAGTGAACAAAACTGACGAAAGCCGCAGTGAACATATCATAAAGCGGCCGCCTCGGATACTTTCTCAGAGAATAAAGAGCAGGTTTAAGACATACTAACGAAAAGATTTATGTGAAATTCCAAGGATGAAATAATCCGATCACATCTCTGTCTGCTTTGGACAAATTCAACTTTGTGTTAAACTTTTTTTTTGTCTGAAGTTCAACCAAAATGAGCTTTTTAACCTCTTTGGCTTTAACATCGAATAAGGTTTCTTGATTGTACTTCCTTCTCATCGTTTTAGGCTTATTGGGCTGACCTTCCAGCGCAGCTGGTTTATTTTTATTTATTTTGTTGAAGGTTATTTTTATGATGAGCTTTGTAAAAATCATAGAAAATACTTTTATGTCAAATCACAAAATTATCACTCAAGAAACGAATTTGTCTCTTGTTGACTTTTCCTTCTTAAAACATGAACATAACTTTTTGAAAAAAATGAACACATTTTTCCTTCACTCTCCATCGGCACACTTTACAACAATAGAATTTCATTTTATATTTTACAAAAGGGGCGCATAAACTGTAAGACGGAGAGTTTGTTTGTCTAATCTTACAATAAGAGCCAATCAGAAGATAGAAAAAAAGACAAAATAAAAAAATTCTAAATAATGTTTTGATGTTATGTTCTGTGTGTGGTGTAATTTCATATTTTTGATATGAAACGAATTAAGTCAACGACGAATGATTATGCAAATTATGTGAGTTTACGCCCGGGGGGGGGTACTTAGGCAAAATGGGTGCCGGGTATGTGCGAGCCATAAGGGTACCTTTTCTCATTCCTCAAAAGTCTCTCAAAGGGGTACAAATTCAAAAGTTAGTCTCTGAAAGGGTCCCAAAATCCCAAAAATCAAAAATTTCTCTCTCAAAGGGTCACGATTTCCAAGAATTTTGACCAGAATTTGGTGAAAATCAAACCAAAATTTGGAAAAAATGGACCAAAATTTAGGAAAAAGTCTCTCAAAGGGTCCCAAAATCACCAAAATTTTGTCTCTCAAAGGGTCGATTTTCGATTTTTGGCTCGGACATACCCGTCACCTCGCAAACCTAGTACCCCCCGGGGAGTTTACGTTATCCCTCTCCGGGAAATTTGAATTGTCGTTGTTGTCAGTTGATAAGCTACCGAGTTTACTGTCCCTAAGCTACCTTTTAGTACACTGTACTAACTCAATTTAATCTAAAAAATACACCACCCAACCAGCTATGGGCCAGTACACTTACTTGATACCCCCCCCTGATACCAATATTAAAAATCCACGTGTTAGTTTGATACAGGCTAGCTTGAACATTCACATTTTGAATCCAATATGGCTGCCGAAGCGAAGTAGACATTTTCTCTTTTTGGACCTACCCCGGTGGAGGTCCTACCCCGGTGGAGGTCCTATAAATTAACAGTTGCATGTTCGTTCGTTCGTTAGTTACCAGCTTTTCTCGAGATTGGCTCATTAGTTTTTTTCTGATTTTTTGCACAAAGATGCATAACTATAAACCCTCGAATGTGACAGAGCCCGATTTTCGGGGAAAAAATTTTTTGGCCAAATTTGAGCCAAAAAACGGCCAATAAACGGGTTTTTTGGACTTTGTTAAAAATTGGATCATTAATCTTTTCTGATTTTTTGTATGAAAGTAGGGTACCATCATAGGTAAAAGATGGCTCAAGCAGATTTTTGGAAAAAAAAATTTGGGCTCAAAAAACGCATGTTTATCTATAAGAATTACTATGAATAAGCATACATCAATGTTCTTAGTCAAATTACTCATTTTTTATGAGATATATGATTATTTTGCTCACGAGGGCTTACTTTTGAATCAAAACATCGAAACAATGCTTTCGTGGACAACCTATCACATAAACACTACTGAAATGCTATGAAATAAACACGAATTAACTGATAAAAAATGAAATTGAAATAACCTATGACATTGGAGCACTAAAAGATAACACTCCAAACAAGAAATGACGTCGCCGTTAAAACATTCAAAATATACTCCAAGCCAAGATGCAATAATGTTTATTAAATACACGCTCACAGTATCTCTAGTCAGGGAAAACAATCACAAATTCAAAAGTGTCTTTAGTCAGGAAAACAACCAAAACAATCACACAAGGTTCAAAAGTTTAGAAAATCCACAAAACCTCTGACCTCATGAATGTAAGAACCAAGCATTAAAGACTTTTTTTTGGGGTCACTCGGTAAACAAATCTCATATAACTTGTTCCAGAGATATTGTCCCATATAAGAGTTTGTATTTCAAACCAAAAATATTTCTCGTACTGTCCATTTTTCTCATTAATTCTTCAACTTGAACCAGTTTCACATCTCAATAGAATGTTAATACCATTTTTGCCAACCATTTAATGTCCAAAGTTATGGGGATGTAGCGCTTTCTTCATGTCAAGCAAATGTCTCTGAAATCTTTAAGTTGGTTGGTTTGGTATTCGGAAGAGGTAATCCATGGATATCTTTGTAATCAATGATGAAAAACTCTTGAAATTACTGATGATTACAGTTGAAGTGTTAGCCTCACATTTCATGTAATTATTGGTCGCCAATTAGATGAAAATTGTATGTTTTTATGTTCGTCAGAAAAAAGTTATAACTTTTAAAAAGCCAAGAGTGAATTTTCGTCCATCTTGTATTTTGATCTGAATTATTTGTGTCTTGATTACTCAAAAACATGCGCGTAACATCAAGGTAAATCCGTGCGATTTTGTCTGAATAACTAAGGCAAATGAAAACAAAAACAAACTTTGCAATGTGGTGGTGGATTGCCCCTTTAATATGAAGCTTTTGGCTTGCACAAAGGGGTCCAGACGACTAAAATTTGTTCCCTCCATTACTTTTTGTTTTATTTCTACTATATCTGAATTAGTCGTTTAGCTTGCTAGACTAAAATCAACACAATGAACGATCGTTTTTTAAGAGTCACCGCGACTGACTAATACTTATCAAGTATATTTTCGTTCTTTAGGCTAGACTGGAGTCGTTTATAAAGCGTGTAATACTAATAATTCCAATACTAATAATAATACGGATTTAGTTTGTATAAACGACTGGAAGAATCCGGTGTTCCAGCCTTATAGATACCCCGGCTAGCTACGCAGAGACTTGCGTAGCGAGAAAACAATTTATCAAGCAACAACAAACTCTCAAAACGAAATCAACTCAAATGAAAAACTTTCAATGCACAAATCCACACATATTTTTTTTTCTCAAGAATTATTTTGAGCAGGAAAAAATGATAATTGCAATATTGACACTTTTCTTTTGTTTGGAGTTAGTGCACAAAGGTTTCTAGACGACTAAAATTGTTTCATTCATTACTTTTTGCTTAATTTCTACTATGTATAAATTAGTCGTCTAGCTTGCTAGACTATCTTTAGGCTTAAAAACCATATTGAAACCGTGCAACACTATAATTAGCATGTATATTTCCAATATTAATTTAGATTTCAATCGCTTTTTCCTTAATGTCGTGTTTTTGATGGCTTATGGCTCGCTTTTGATGAAAATATTTTTTTGCATATCAAAGAATGATCTAGTTTTTACGCTTTCCTTAGGATGCATGGAAATACTTTTACAGTTTTTGAAAAAGCCATCGGAAAAGCTTAACTTTTAACTCAATTTTCCTTTTAGGCTCCACTGTTCCGAAATATTCCGTTAGAATGTTTGCGAATGATAACAGTTGCCATACAACCCATTTCTTACCTTCCGAAGCAGTTTATTTTTTCCAAAGACGATATCAAACACACGTTGTTCTATATAAAGAAAGGTTCAGTAGAGGTAAGGATTTTTTTGATTATTTTATGAATATGAAGAAAGGAGTTGAACCTTTCGAACGAGAAAATATTTGACAAGCAATTTAGGCATGACGTTCTAAATTTACAAGCCTAGCAAGCGTGCAACGACTTCGATTTTTCGCGGGCTCAACCTTTCGAAGTCGTTGCATTGACGCTATTTCAAAATGTTCCATGAATAGCAGTAGTGAGAGCCGTATGTTCTGTAAGCATCCATCGTGTGCACAGAGTTGTTAAAAACAAGCTAACTTTTTTCAATGATCAATTAGGCCCATAAGATCACAAAAACGAGTGGTGAGAAAAATTTTGACCATTTTGCTGGTCCCCAAATTCAAGGCTGGCACTTTATCTTTAAAATTTCCTATGCAAAACTAGATGATCAAAATTTAACATTCAAAATAATATCAATAAACCAGCTGCGCTGAAGGCCAGCCCGAAATGCTAAAAAAGATAAGATTAATTAGAACTCATAGCAGTATAAATTCGCTAAATCATGTGATACGCATTTTCTAGATAAGATAAGGAATTTCGGTAGAAAAATGGCCTAAAAGATCTTTAACACCTTGAAATATGGCCATATCAGAAGTTCACTAAAACTCGTGAAGGATTAGTCTGGATTTGCTGAATATCTACTCAGTGGCATTATTTTATTTTTGGACCTACCTCCGGGTACCCTATGTCCATTCGTTCGTCTGTTGTCAGCTTTTCTCTGGGTTGGCTCATTAGTTTTTTCTGATTTTTTGCACAATGAGGCAATGTCCAAAATGTGACAGAGCCTGATTTTCGGAAAAAAAAATTTTCCGGCCGAGAATGCCAGAAATATCCCGGAAAAACTGGTTTTTGGAACTTTTTCGTGATTTTATTTATTAGTTTTTTCTGATTTTTAGCTCAAAGATGCGTATTAACAATGCCCAAAACATGGCCGAGTCAGATTTTTGAGAGAAAATTTTTTCCGGCTGAAAATGCCGGAAATATGCCGGAAATTGCCGTTTTTCTGGATTTTCATTGGACTATTTCCTTATAATTTGTTTTTTCATTCAAAAACATTATTAATAGCAATGCCCACCATCAAACATGTTTAAATTTTCAATAAAATTGATTTTTGAAGCCGCAACTATTCAAAAATCGCCGGAGCAACCTATTTTCGCCGGAAAGACGGTATTTCTTGAATTTCTCGAGCTGTACTTTATATTTTTTTATGAAATTTTGCACACTGATGCAAAATGACAATACCTAAAATGTGACGGAGCCAGATTTTCGAAAAACATATTTTTTCCGGCCGAAAATGCTGGAAATATGCCGGAAAACTGTTCTTTTGGTATTTTCTCAAGATTTTATCATCAGTATTTTCTGTTTTTTTGCACAAAGATGCGTATTAACAATGCCCAAATCATGGCCGAGTCTGATTTTTGAGAAAAAATGTTTTCCGGCTGAAAATGCTGAAAATCGCCGTTTTTTTGGATTTTCATTGGACTTTTTCCTTATAATTGGTTATTTTTTCATCTTTATTTTTCTCTGATTGTTTGCAGAATGATGCGTATTCGCAATGCTCAAAACATGACCGAGTTCGGTTTTTGAGAAAATGTTTTTTCGGGCCAAAAAAGCCGGAAATTTCCTTCTTTGCATATTTTCATTGGATTTTTTAGTTTCATGTCTTTGTTTTTTCCAAATAAAAACATCATGTATAAGAATGTCCACGATTAAGCATGGTTCAATTTTTAATGAAACTGATTTTGGTACAGGAACTTTCTAAAAATCGCCAGAACAGCCGAGAATCGCCGGATTCCATGAACTTCTCGAGTTGTTCTCGTATTATTCTGCATTTTCATACTATTCTTCTCATTTTTCAATTGTCTTATTACATCAATCTTCAGGTAGGTTCATCATTCAGCATGTAGCTTGTTTATTGTATTTTGTCCTTTTTGTATGTTTTTCGCTGTTTTGAAGTACTCAATTTTGCAAACTATAATGCTCATACAAAGTGATCGCGTCTGTCAGAAATGTCTGGAATTAGGTAAAATTCTGGAAATGTCTGGAAAGTCTAGAAAAAGACTGGATTGGCATACCTGTCTAGAAGTGTTTGGAATTGGCATACTTGTCTAGAAAAAAAATATGGAAATGGTCCTGAATAAAGTCTAGTAAACTTTCTGGAGATAGGAAACTTTCATCTTGGCTTTTGAAATCCCCAAAAATTTGGAAAACCTTCGTAACAAATAAAGTGTCTGGAAAATACTTTATCAAAATGTCTGGAAAATTTTTTACATAGATAGGTCAAAAATAAGATATAGCTTGCCTTTGAGAAATCTGGATTTTCAACTTGACAAACCTGTAGCAGCTCTGGGTGTCAAGCACGAAAATCAGTTCTGCTAAAAACGCCAATTTCATACCCTCGTACCGTGAAAGCGAAAATTAGTTCCCTTAAAGTATTACATACTGTACCCCCTTAATAGGAATAACTCAATCTCGATTTTTAACATATTCTAGGTATTGGATGAAAACGATGAAAAGCCTATCAAACTTCTAAGGGAAGGAAGTTTTTTTGGAGAGGTGAGTAAGTCTCTTTTATTCGCTTAGCTTTTTGGCCTCTACATAGTAATCTAAATACAGTAATTTCTTTTCTTCTTTCAGTGTAGTTTTTCTTACATATTTTCTTGAAATAGGGCCCAAGGATTACCTCTCACTTTCAGTATTAGAGTGTTGAGATTTTTAGAATGATTTTCCCTAAAAAGTTAGGGATATCAATAATAAAATGGAACATTTTTTTTGGCTTCAGCTACCTTTAGCGTACTGGGCCTTTCATTAGCATTCTGCCTGGTGTCAAGTGTGTAACAATTTACTAGGCGGCACAGCACAGGCTAGTACATATTGTGAAAGATTTGATTGGCTGAAACATGTATGTTTAGAACATGATTGACAGAATAAAAAACAATTGCAATTGTCTTTGTTGGTTAAAAACATAAAAGGAGAAAACTCATACAATTAACTATTAAAACTATAAGAATATAACAGATGTAGTACGTTTTAAGAAAAACAATGTGATTTACACAGAAATAACCGTAACAAACCTTCTTTAAAAAAAGTTGTTTTTACATTTCTCTATCATGTGAACAGTTCAGTTGTTCACGTGGTAGGGAAAAAACATCTCTGTATATAAGATCAAATGTTATGAGTTATTTCTCGTTGTTGCAAATAAGAGATAGCCGAAGGGTCTAAGGCCTTGTGTCCACTCCGGATAATTTTCAACGGATCGGTTTCGATCGGAATATTTTGGAAAACCGATCCGGACAGTTTTGCAATATCCACTTCAAATTTTCTGAACCAGATTCTTTCTGTTTACAATATTTATACAATGAAAATTTAATTAATTTAATCTTCTTACAGATGTTCTATTGTTTGAAATCAATAGAACCGTTTCGATCTGGCACGGCTCGAAAAAAAAGTTGAAAAAATTCAACTTTTTTAAAAAAAGTTGAAAAAATTCAACTTTTTTTCTATCCGTTTGGACCAAAAACACGTGAACATTCGAACCGTTCACGTGAAACTAATATGAAGCAAATGTGTTGAAGATAATCCCCAGAACAATAGAAACCGTTCCGAACCGTACCGATCCGTCGAAAATTATCCGGAGTGGACACATGGCTTAAGGCGTCTTTGGCTTGTATTAGCGACTCCAGGTTCAAATCCCCTCTGCTACTCTAGTCTTGTTCAGTTCATATTTTTACTCGCAGGGCCTTCATGCCCTGTGGGCCTTCATGCCCTGTGGGCCTTCATGCCCTCTGAGCTTCTTGTTTTTAATTACGGAGATATTTAATTTCGCGTCGTATAGTAGAGGGAAATTTGTTCGTTTTTTTGAGGTCGCCCGAATGTTTTAGTCAAAGCACTTGTTATACATTTTTGGAAAGCTAAGTGGTAGGGGAATCAAAATAACTTGGTGCCAGTTTTTTTTGGGGCGTTTTGGTGTGATTTTCGGACAAATACGACGGTGTCAGGCAAAAATCATAGGGTGAAAAATTAATGAAAATTTTAGCTTGAGAAAACAGAGACATGTTGTATATTTTTGGAAAGCTCTCAAAAAATTAAGTTTAGTGATATATTGCGAGTATAGGTGATTTCTTTACCTAACTCGAGATATTAATCCTTAAAAACAGTGTTTTTCAGTGTTTTTCAGCCAGAAACAGCTGTTTTGTCCAGTTTTTGCGCTTTCGGAAGTTCAATATATCACTAATCTTAATTTTTTGAGAGCTTTCCAAAAATATACAACAGGTCTCCATTTTCTCAAGCTGAAATTTTCATTAATTTTTTTTAAAAATTTGTTACGAGATTTTTCGAATTTTTGACAAAAAAACATTCGATTCTATTTCTAATGACGTCATTCCCTTTCAAATTTCGGATGTGAGCTGAGTAAACGAATCCAACACGATCCAACACGAAAAAAATATGTAAATGTTGGACAAAATGTTTGATGGCGATCAAACTTTCATCCAACAGTTTTTTCCTTCTTCCAACATACCCTGTTTTTTTCCAACCGGATTTTTGTATTCGTGTAAACGATTCCAACATTCCATCCAACAGCGAGAAAATGGCATGTTGGATGATGTTGGATGCTATTTTCTCTCTGTTGGACGGAATGTTGGAATCGTTTACTCGAATACAAAAATCCGGTTGGAAGAAAAAAACAGGGTATGCTGGAAGAAGGAAAAAACTGTTGGATGAAAGTTTGATCGCCATCAAACATTTTGTCCAACATCTGTCCCTTTTTTTCTCTTGATTCTTGTGTTGGATCATGTTGGATTGGTTTACTCAGCTTCTATCCAACATTTGAACGATAATGACGTCATTGGAAATAAAATCGAATGTTTCTTAATAAAAAATTCGAAAATTTTCATAACAAATAGAGAAAGATGGTAGAGAAGCTTCGAAATCGAATCTTTTTTGTTCGGGAAAAAGGAAACACAAAGTAGCTCATTGCTTTTTTATAATCAGTGGCATTTTTCAAACAAGATGGACGCGAGCAGCAATAATAGTAGTGCTGGTTATATTGATAGCGACGAAGAGACACTTGCATTGTCTGAAATAAGAAAGAATGAAGTGGAGAAGAAAAATCAGGATGCAAAGGACAAAAATAAGAAACAAAGTCAATGGAAGAAAGCAACTAAATCTGAAGATGAAAAAGATAAGAGAGATTGGACCGGCAATGAAATAATGGATTTCATCGACATGTTAGAAGAAAGAGTTTCTTTAGGGGATGTTTTTCACCCAGATTATAGCAAACGTGACATCAAAGAGATCGTCTACTCTGAAATGGCTGAAACTTTTGGAACAAATATTAAATCAATTAAAGCCAAAATCAACGGATTGCGAGCTCAATTGGGACGAGGGAAAAACAAAGAAACGACAACCAAAAGTGGCCAGGCAACCGATGAGTTATATGAAAGTACCTGGATTCATTACCGACGATTATCTTTCTTGCTCCCTGTTATGACTGCCTCAAGAAGCAGAGAAACTATAAGAAAAAGAAGAGGTGATGTTGATGATGGTGATAATCATGAAATTGTTAATGACGATGGTGAACCACCCATGCCTCCAAAGTTGAAGAAAAAGTCTATTGCCGAGCGTAAGTTGGACTTATTGACAAAATGCAATGAGGCTATTTCTAAAAAGAATGATGAGGCAAGCAAACCTAAGAAGGACAACGATAAGAAAGAGCCAAAGGTGTCGACGTTCGCACTCTACATGGATGAGAAATTGAGGGGTTTCGATGACCGAAAAAGGAAATATGCAGAAAAGTTATCAGATGTTATTTTTGAATTCGAGTTTGCCGATGAAATGAACAGCAGCATGAACAATTCTTTTATTGGTAATATACCAAACATGACACAATCTTCATCACCCTCTCCAGGAAACGTTCCTTATTTCAATCATGGACCTTACAGTTCCATGCTGAGATGATCGATAAGCAAGTTATATGTTGATATTTGTTATTGTAGCTTTTTTGAACAAACAAAAGAAACAAGTCGAATGAAACTTACTAGATTTTTTGATATGATTCTTTTTCAAATATATAGTATAATGATATTTTTTCTTGTGTTACATAAATATCAGAATTCTTATTAAAACTTTAGTAAAAAGAATATTTCCATTGCAATAAAAAAATACTTTTTTAGGTATACTTATACTGCCATTGAACTGTCCCTTCGCTCATGAAGTAGTCCTTGAAATTTTCCCTTACTGCCTTAGCTGAAATTGAAGCATTATGCCCTGTTTTAGGAACCTCTAGCGAATGGAAATGGTCTACATCATTTTCTTCGCGCCATTCACCTTCAATAATGTTTCCTTCGTTATCAAAAGAATCTATTAAAGAGTCGGGCTTATAATTTTTCCGCGAGGTTTTACTCTTACACAGCATATTGTGGAGGATTAACGTTGTCATGGTTACGATTTCAACCCGTTCCGGAGAGAGTGGAATGGTAGTATGATATAAGCGCCATCTATTTGCCGAAATTCCAAAAAGATTTTCTGAAATTCTTCTAGTCTTCTAGCTATAGTTGTAAATTCTTTTATCCACTGTTTGATTATTTTGGGGATACAGCTTCATCATGCAGGTCTTAAGTGCAAATGCATCGTCACCCAAAAAGACAAATGGCATATTAGGATGCAAAAGAGACAGGGGCTTGTTTTTCGGAAGCTCAATAGTACCATCTTCGATAGACGACTGTAACTGAGATTTGTTCCACACTCCTCCATCATTGTTTCGTCCGTTAGATCCAACATCTGCCCATAAACACTCGTACTCTGGTCCTGCTATTGGCATTAAAACTATCGAGTGAGTTTTTTTGTAGTTAAAGTAAAACGATCCACCATTGTCAGGCTTCTTAATGGTCACATGTTTACCATCGATTGCTCCTAAAGCGTGAGGATAGTTCCATCGTAACTCAAACTTTTCCGCAATGGCGTTCCATTCATGTACAGATGGTAATGGCAAAAAAGCATCCTGCATTCTTTCAACAATTGCTTCGCAACATCCAGCGATGATATAAGACACAGCTTTAATAGATACTCGGAATTGAAAAGATAAGGAGTGAAAGGATTCACCTGTTGAAAGATATCTAAGTGTTAGTGCAAGTCTCTCATTCGAGAGTATATGACTGTGACCTCCACGAACTCTTTCTTGAGGTGAAATCAAGTCGTTGATTTGACTCAAAACAATCTCGAAATCTTCCACGCTCATACGAAACATTTGTTTGAAAGACATCCTATCCTCGATCATCAATTCTTTCACCAAAGTTTCAAACATGCCACACTACCAAATAATGTTGGATGAAAACGATGTGGGTAAACGATTTTTAGGAGATCCAACATCATTCCAAAACTCATCCAACATTTGTCCAACATTCTATTTTCAATGTTGGATGAAATGCTGGCATCGTTTACCTCAGCCTTAAGAATCAGAAATTCAATAAATGGATAAGTAATGAAAATATGTGTGGCAGTAGTTTGCAGTGAGTACGTTACGGAAATGAAATATTTGGCACAGCATCCTGGATTTGAGAAAATGCATTGCAATATTTCTTTTTTTTATCTATAGTATATGTAACACATAGTACAAAGTTAATTAAAGGTTCCTAGCCTCCCGCAAAAGGACCACCAGATTATACCGCCAGGAGGAAGGAACCTAAAATAAACTAACAAAATGAGCAATAATGATTAATAGATGAAAAAAAAACTAACTAACAGACAGGGTGTCTACGGGACCTTGAAAACCTTGAAAATGAACCACCCAACCTTGAAAACCTTGAAAACTATCAATTTTCTGGAGAAAACCTTGAAAACCTTGAAAAATCGTTAAAAACCTTGAAAAGCACTATCCAGTCATTCGAAAAGTAAGATTAAGTAAAAAACGAGGATTCCTTAAAAAAACTCTTTTGGCAATTGATTTTTGTAAAAAACAAAATCAAAAACAAGGCGTTTTTTAGCCATTTGAAATAGTCAAAATCAATTTTCTCTCGCCGGAGCAAACCATGGTTGCGCCTCCTCGGTCACTGTAAACAATTGGTAATTCTTTATTTCTACAGTTGGAAAACTAGGGAGATGGAGTATTTCTTTTTGTGGTATTGTTCTCGAGAGGGGGATAGGAATTTAACTGTGGAAGTAATTCCCTGGGCACCAAAAGTGAATAAATTTTATTTGCTGTCCTCTATTTTTCTTTCACCTACCACTCTGAAAAAAAAATTTCCTGTAACTGTCAACTGAGTATCAAAAAACCTTGAAAAGTACCAAAGTTTTAGCCAAAAAACCCTGAAAAACCACTTAAAAATAACCAAAAAAACCTTGAAAACATTGAAAATCCCCCAAAAAAATCCGTAGACACCCTGACAGAGGATAATGACTAACAAAAATGAAAAACAAAAACAAAAAGAGCTAGGAGAGCAGTTAAGAGTAAAAGACTAGAATAACAGTCTCCAAAAAACGGCTAGCATCAATATATCATAATTTTGGACAATGCTAAACTCGGGGTCGCCATAAAGAAATATTCTACACAATGTTTTGGGATTAAATGGAAACTATGTCAAGTTGAAGAAGGCTGTCAATCATCACAAGTCTGTCGTTAGAATAATTAGAGCTATGCATCTAAAAATGCTGTGTTGTTTCTACTGAATTTTGTCGACAGTTGCAGAAAGGGTCAACCTGTGTCTGTAGAATTATGCCTGAACTTATGCTCACGAAGATGACTGAAACCAACCGTTAATCGGTTGAGGAGAACAACGCCATCATTGTCACTAGCTCTGAAAACTGAGCTAGCACTGGGTCTGAGAAATCGGAGAATTGCTTGCTTAAAAGACTTAATAGTGGGGAAGATTTCGTATATGATTTCCGAGGTTATTCCATTCATTTATGCAAAAAGGAAAGAAAGAGGCACGATAACGCTCGGTTCTACAGAAAGGTGCCTCGAGTGGTGGTTTTATCCTTCGCCCTGCATTGCTTTCTTCTTCTCCTCTCTGGGGAGAGTGTCGATAGCCTCGTCAATCGAAAAGTCTTCGATTTAAATGAATTATCTTTTAAGGTTTTCAAGGTAAATTCTCAGGGGACCACAGAATCTGTTCAAATTAGGTGAGTATTCGAATTATAGGCGTTCGAATTACACAATTTCAACAATCTCTCTTATCTCAGTTTTCTCTCTCCCGTCTGTTTTCTTATTGTTTTGATTTTTTTTTCAAATACCGAACACAATTGGCCACGCATACGGAAACTCACATTCATACGATTTTGGATGTTTTTGTTTTTTTTCACCAAATTTGTATAGTCTAAGACTGGCAAACTCTAATACAATAATGACCGGTTTGGGAGGGCTGTACTAAGAACTATTGCCCGAGGTCAAGTAACTAGTAACTAACCCTAACTTTCGCGACATTTTTGCGATAGCATCACAAAGGTTTAAACTATGGCTTCCGAAGGTAACCTGATAGCAGCTGTGGAGTTTTCTACGCGACACGCTGAAGCTCTAAAGATCGCTGAAAACTAACATCTGAGGAAAATGGCCCTATCTCTACAGAAATTTTGAGTCAACTTTTTGTCTTGTGCCGAAAACTTAAAAATTAAAATGGCGCTCCATGAAAAGTGCGTTTTATAGATAGGAATTAAAACTCTGTCCCACAATGCTTTGCAAGTGGAAAGGTTTCAAATTGGAGGCGGAAGGTGAAAATGGATGTTTGTTATTGTTTTAAAACTCAAGTTTTTTTGGTTTTTATACTTTATAAACCTCATAAAAGTATTCAGTAATGGTTTGTATTCATTTTCTATAGCTTCAGTTTTCTTCTACTTATAATATAAAAGATGTTTGTTTATGATTTTTCTCTCTTTTTAAGTGATATTTGTGTATGATGTTATTATACTTTGTTTTCTCTTGTGTGATCAGTTTAAAGCAAAAAAAGATTCTTTTTTGAGCATGTTCATCCATTAAAGAACCTTGTTTGTGGAATACAATAATGTTTTGCATGCTTCTTTTCCAAAAAAGTTCTGAATTTGCTTTGAGAGAACTTGACAAATCTCCCGACCCAAAAGTTGTCGGCCATGACACCCTTCCCTGTCGACATTGCACTCGGACCTGTTCCTCTTAAATAAAATTCTACGCGGTCCGCGTACAGGCGCGCGACCATATTCTTCAGATTGTATATTTTCGCCCACGTCTTTAGAGCTTCAGCGTACTGGGCCAGAAAATACACAATCTGTTATCAGGTTATCCGAAGGAGGCAGATGTCAGAATTCTTCTCCAGCCACCAGCGTCCAGTGTTGAAGGACCAGCTGCTCCCTTCAATTGACAAGCTAGCTTCTTTATCAAAGAGCCATCGATCTTCTCGAAAATGTACCCACGACTTTGTCGATCGGACCTTCCAGTAGGTATTCTTCATGACACTCTTGTCCATTTGGGTGCTTTGTTTGGAGCGTTGTCAGCATTTCTTTGGTGAGGTTTAAAACGCCACTTGACTCGATATCGTCAAGGAGGCGGAGTGCAGGAACGACTTTACCTTTGGTCATTAAATCGTGGAAGTGTTTCGCTTTTTCTTCAAAAGTACGGTTGCCTTGGCCGAACACAAGTTGAGTTTGGAGGTAGCGTGCTTCACGAATCAGAGCGTCGAAGTCACCATTCTTCCATTGCTGAAATCTCCGTTTGAGTGCATCAGAGTTATCTTTTGACTTGAAATTTCGACTTGGTTTTTGTAGAAGAAGACACGGCAATATCATTAGAATCTTGAGGGAAAGTTTCTTTTGTGGCGAGTCATTGACCCATTCGTGAACCAGACGGGTCATTTCATCGATGATATCGTTCCCAATTTTGCCTGATGGGAGCATAAAGAGGTTCCGCTTTCACTTTACGCACTCTTCATAAGCTGAATCGATGATTTGGTTTAGCTCAGAGTAGGTGTGGTCAGCCCCTACTTGTGGCTCGTTCGATCTTACGATTATGAATGAGGTCAAATCTTTCGGCGTCACTACTTTTTCCGTTGACACTGGAGCAACTTCTTGTTTCTTCGAACAACTTTTTCCATGTCTTGTCCTGCCACTTTTGGTTCGAAAGTTAGTCCCACATATGTCGCATGCATATTCCTCTGCAACTGGCGGAAGCATCGGCTGAGAAGGGGGGAGAGTTTTGCCTTCCTTTGGTTCCTCTTCCTGTTGTACAGCATGCCTTGGGATCGAAAACATTCGGAAAAACGATTTCCTTGATCCAATGATTTGGTCTCGGGGAATACAGATATCTCGACTTTCTTCTCGGTGTTTTTTGTTGGTGATTTGGTTGACATGTCGTCTTCGCATCCACTGGCCATTTTCTGCTTTCGATGATACCGGTAAAGAAAGAAAAGGCTGGAATGTAGGCAGCAACACTTCGGCTAAAACGGGTGGTCCCCCAGGAGCAAGTCCTGGTCTTCCAGCAGAGCCCGTATAAGCCAAGAAGAATAAGAGTACGTTGATACAAAAGAGACCAGCTTACAAGAAAAAGAGGGTAAGCTTTACGGAGCGGTCACTTTGTATTGAGAGAGAATCAATTCTCTGATGATTTACCGATAAAAGCAGATCTTACAGCAGCGTCCGATAGTGATGATGAAAATGAAATCCAACCTCTGAAATCCGGCGTGGTTTTCCGTCGTTACGGAGTCGAATTTCTAAGACCTTCTTCACATCTTCTTTCGCAGCACAGCCGTTACCGCCGCAATCTTGTTAAAATGATGTCAACACATTGTTCATTTTCCTTTGAAAAAGTGACGTCACAGTGAATTTTCCTAACGACGGGCAACTCTGGACAATGTAGACCCGTCGTCATGCAAAAAGAACCAATTGCATTGCGCAAAAAGTCGTGTAGCCTGCTTCGAAAAAGTAACCGGTTAACAATACCGACTGTAAACTCTTTTCGGCAAAAACACGTTTGCGAATTTTCTTCGGCTTTGGGCTTATTTCTTAGATAGTGGTTTGTCTTAGACCATAGCATAGTCTATAGGAGGCGTTGAGATCACTTTTAATTTTCTCGCAGTGCAGGAAGTAGCGAGCACCTCACTAAAAACTGGGATTTTTCATCCCGTTTCTTAGTGAGTTCCACTTTGACGATTTTCGAAAAATAGAAGCCTTTCAAGTGCTTTGACGCAAATTCGATTATTTTGCTACTGCAGGAGCTTCAAGTGGCGTCAAAAAATCGAATGTTTAGAGCCCGAAAACCGGGGCTCAAAACATTCGAAAAAGTAGCAAAGTGGAATAGACGTTAATTGCGTAGAAAAAACGCGGGTGACGTCTAGTATAGGCTACGCAGGAAGTGATTGAAATTGCGATTGGTTTCATTTTTTGGGTGGAAAATAGTACTTTTCAATGATTTTATATTCAGAAAAATCTCACTTACAAACATTTTTGACCTAATTCTTCTCAAAAATGCTCATTTATCACATGGCTTTTATTTTTGTTCCTGAAACTAGGCATTTCTCTCTACCAGGGACAATTAACAGTTTTCCCCAATATTAGTCGCAATTCTTTAATAACCGAGACTAATATTGAGTTCAACATCTTCTTCTAGGGTTTCATACCAACAAAATTGTCCAAAACTGTCTGGTTGTTAGAGAATATGGCTCCAAAATATTTTTTTCTAAGATTAGATATTTTTCTCTAAAAGAAATGACCCTCCTCGGCTTCTCTTTTTTCGATTTTAGGCAGGGGGGGGGTCGGTAGTAAAATCTGAGACATAATGACGTTTACTACGGTGGTGGTGTGACGAAAAATCGAAACAGGCTGGGTTTGGATCCTAACCTATGAATACTGCAAGATTTTCCCAAAAAATAAGAATATCCTTAATGAAATGGAGCAACACCATCTTTATGAAAAATGTATTTATGTATTTCGTTTGAACATTTTCATCGTCATTCATCCTGTTCTCAACTACCTTTGTCAGGATGTAGCTTGTTAATTTTAGGGGTCATCCATATAGTACATGGGCAAAATTTTTCTAAATATTGGATACCCACCTAAGTCCCTCTCTCCCCCCCCTTCACTGCGTACTTACTATGTGGACGGCCCCTTACACTAAATTTTTAGCTGCAAGTGAAATTTTTCAATTCCTAAAAGATTTTTCATTAATTGTATCTAGGTATCTCTGTTATTGAATATACCGAGATGTGCAACTGTACGTGCTTTATCTTATTGTGAGCTACTAGCACTGGAAAGATGTGACCTGACCAAAATAATGAAACATTTTCCCGAGGGTAAGAATTTAAATAAGTTAATTTATTTTTACTCGACAGGCAGGGATAACTTCAAATTAGCCTATCATCTCGGAATATCAGGGAAAAAAAGATGCGACTATAGTATTTGGCTCAAAAATCAAATTTTTCTTCATTATGAGCTAATTAGCACCTATTTATGAAATAGGCTAATTTGCTTATTCTAGGCTAATTAGCTGATATTCCGAGATGATAGGCTAATTTGAAGTTATCCCTGTCTGCTCGACGATTACTGGAAGCAAGCATGAAGCTCTGGATAATAATATACACACTTTTTTGGACCTACCTCGGAGGTTCTTTAAATTAACCTTTGTTCGTTCGTTCGTTCGTCTGTTACCAGGTTTCTTGGGATCGACCCAATAGTTTTTTTCTGATTTTTTGCATAGTGATGCAAAATGACAGTACTCAAAAAGTGACGGAGCTCGATTTTCAAGAAAAAAATTAATATGCCGAAAAACCCCGTTTTTGACGTTTTCTCTAGATTACATTAGTTTTTTCCGGTTTTCTGCACAAAGAATGTTTATTCTTGAGTCGTATATGTCGATGAATTCATTTGCAACGGTTTTTAAATTCAGTTTATCAACAGCATCTTTATGGATGTGAAGAACCAGTAAGTTGTTAAGACAGAAATTTGTGGTGGTTAATCGAAGGTAGGTTTTCACTCGTTTTAAAGCAGAAAACGATCTTTCACCTATGGCGTTGGTAGCAGGCATTACAAGAATAAGCTTGGCGATTTTTACCACTTGGGAGAGCAATGCTTTTTGAAAATTATGCAACATAACACTTTGCTACATTAATTTATCTTGTTATTTCATTCTGTGGCACGCGTCGGCTCAACGTGGTAAAAAGAAGGAAGAGATTAAGCAAATAAATCAAATAAAGTAAATATACAGACAATTTTGACGAAATTTACACCTTTTCAAAAAAACACCATAATCTGAAAAATTTTGGTACCCAGGTAACCAAATTTGGCTTCCAAATCAGGTACCCAACGTTTTCAACTGACCCTGCTATGCCTTATACACAAACGAGTTTATGAACTGAAAATTATCTTAAAATCAATAATTTTAGAATTAACATACCGACTTTTCTATGTTTTAGTCAGTGAGCAGCTGCTGCAGACCATTCAAAGAAGATGCGAAGAAGCGGCAACTCATATCGACAATAAGAAAAAAGGCATAATAAAAAACTATGGTCCTGATAGAAAGCGGTTTACTATCGATAAAGCTGTCATCATTCTTGCAGATTTCATGGACGAAAATGAGGGGACTGTAAGTATCCAATATCGAGCTTTTGCATGCGTGTTTTTCTGCGACAGAGACGGTCAGCTTTTATTTAACATCCGACATTTTTGTACGAAAAAAATTGCCTTGTTTGGGGGTGAGCTTGCTCGGTTGGTGATTTTGAACGTACGGAAGTCAAATGATACTTTTCTGTTGTTCCGGGGGTCAAAAGTCACAATGTTTGGGGGAGGGTGAGTAAATTATCAAAAAATGTGATATGCAGTTTTTTCTTGGGAGAAATTAACCCATTTAAAAATATGAAATATTTTCCCGCGTAATTGCCGTGGTGTTTTCATTTCCATCATTTCATTTTTACCATTGGTTTCGTATTTATTTTTACCTTGGATTATTTTACTACCTAGTTTCATTGGTTAAGGTGGTGTCAAATATTTTCTTTTGGAAAAGTGGATTTTTGCCTGCATCAACAGATCTATATTGGTTTTTTCATATTTCTACATTCAGCATGTAGCTTGTACAATTTTCTTTCTGAAAAGATATAGCGATCGAATCACAGGTTCGGAAAGTATGTTGAAACATTCCAAAGTTTAAGCGGTACATGTTCATTTTTCTTCTTTTAATTGTAACTTCTCAAAAAGCTCTGTCTTTATTTTTCATTCAAAAAATTCCTTTTGGTGTAAATTGACCCCTACGAAAATGTGTATTTTTCATGTTTGACAGGTCGCCTAAATGAAATATTTTCGCATAAAAAGGTGAACCCTGCCTGCAGATCTATTCTATGATTTCATTTGGATACCGACGGCGAATTGAATAGTATGGGTCGGGCTGTGAGTTTGAGTTTCCCAGCTTCAAACGACAGTTGGAAACACAGGCAATCAAAATCTGTTATTATGTCAATGGTCATACTTTCTTAGAAAAAACGCAACTTTCTTAATTTTTTTTCAATTAAGTAAGTGAGGACAGTGCTAAATTCGAATTTCTTTCTATCAAGTCCCAAAACTTTGCTGCGATTTTTTCACCTAGTTCGGAGATGTCCGTCCGTTAGTTCGTTCTTCTGTTACCAGCTTTTCTCGGGCGTTGCTCATTAGTTTTTTTCTGATGTTTTGCACAATGATACAAAATGGCAATACCCAAAATGTGAGAGCCCGATTTCGGGGAAAAAATTTTCCGTCCGAAAATGCCGGAAAAATATCGAGATTCATTAGTTTTTCGTCCGTCTGTTACCAGCTTTTCTCAGGATTGGCTCATTAGTTTTTTCTGATTTTTGACAATGTCCAAAATGTGACGGAGCCCGATTGCCGGAAAAACTGTTTTTTGGCATTTTCTCGAGATTTTGTCATTGGTTTTTTCTGATGAAGATGCGTAGTAACAATGCCCAAAACATGACCGAGTCCAATTTTTGAGAAATTTTTTTTTCCGGCCGAAAATGCCGGAAATAAGCCTGAAATCGCCGTTTTCCTGGATTTTCATTGGACTTTTTTTTATAATTGGTTGTTTTTTCATTCAAAAACATTATTATTTATTTATTTATTCTTTCTTTGACGTTGGTGTAAAAAATATAGCACAAGACTAATTAAAACCAACTTGACAATCGAATAATATTAAAATTGATAAAATCATTAAAATATTGAACAAAGTTTGCAAGAACAATAGATTTTTGTTTTGCATATTTTAATATTTTAGGTTATTTTAAGTCCAAATTTTTAAGTTCTGCGGGCAATCTATTCATGCTTGCCCTGCTCGAAAATTAAAAGAGTTTAAGAGCCATTTTCTGTAAGAATCAGGCAGGTCGAGGAAGTGATATCCTCAGATTTTGCCAATTTTCGGATATTTTGCTCAAATACATGAAAATAACATCCTGTGAAAATTTTTTTGAAAAATCTTTTTTCGTTCCCAAGATATGGGCTTTTAAAATTTGGGCCAATTTGCCCAAAAAAGTGCACTTTTGATAAATCTTTGGCTTCAAGAGCAATTTTAGACATGATCAAGCTTAAGATTCATTTCAAAACATATTTTCCTGGAAGAAATCCATGGATACTTTGAAAAAATGGCATTTTTTTTGACCCCATGGCTAGAAATCATTGCCTGAAATCACAACATTTCCAATTTTGAATAGATTTTGAGAGCAATTAGCTGGCTTGGCCACTAGTGTCACATTGATATTTTTGTATATTTCTGAAGTCTTTATGGTCATCTTTAACTTTCAATTAAAATTTTCATGTGACACTTAAGGCCCCACCCTAAAATGGCGGTTAAACATAGCTTTTCGCTCAATTTTTAGTATTTTCAATGAGCTTTTAAAGCCATGGCCCTAAGTTCCATCACTGAAACAAACCATTTTTAGTTAGTGTTTTGGCCATATGTGACTCCCCAAGCGATTTGGAGTACACAAAAGTCCGATCGGTCTAATGACCGTTCCTCTTTGGCCTCTATTGGACCGGTCTTTTTACCGTTAAGGCCGTTCAAATATCGAAAGAGGCCGATGCATAGCCGATCATGAAAAGTGGCCACAACGAAGAGGCTTTGAGCCCGCTAGGGCCCGAGCGGTCCAATGCCCGGTACGCTTCGTCCCGATGGCCGCTATTGATTTCTTTACTTATATACTTACTTTTACTTAGCCTCATTTTTCGAAAATGTAAACATTGAGTTTGTTTCTTGGAAAACGAGTTGCCGTGTGTTGTGAAATTGGAAACTGATTTTATTTTCATATGGTAGAAATTTTTAACAACATGGAAATTCGTGGACATTTGACATTCCATGGGAAAAGAATCACTTTCCCTCTCAACACTTTATCGATACGATTAAATTATCGATTCTATCGATACACCTATCGATACATAGGCCTATCGATAGACTTTTATCGATAAGAATTTAATGATCCCAAATAAGCGATTGAAAATTAGTGATAGGAGCTTTATCTATAAAAGTTTAGCGATAGAAACTAATCGAAAACGATAACAAAGTTAGCAATAGAAAATTACCGATAAAAATCTATCGATACAACTTAGAATTCATTGTAGTGTTTTTAAGTGTCCGAATTTTTACAAACAAAAATGTCTAAATACATAGTAGGTTGCACAAGTACGTCAACAGACTTTTTAAGAAACAGAACACCCCTATCTCTTAGCCAGAACTTTTATTGAGCCGATCTATTTGTAACAAAAGCATAGTTGTTTTCTTCATAAATTTCACTAGAGTTTCTTATGCATACTTTTACCAACTTTTTTTCTATGTATGTTTTAACAAGAATAGTCAACAAATATAAAACTCGTTTTCTACATTGCTTTCACAAGCATCTCTTATGCTTAGTTTTCTGAATTTGATTTCTTTGAAGCGTTTAGATGCGTCTGTTATGCTTAGTTATATCAACTCGCTTCCTTCGTAATTTTCACGATCGTCTCTTATGCTTAGTTTTATGAACTCGCTTTCTTCGTAATTAATTTTCACGAGTGTCTTTTATGCTTAGATTTACCAACTCGCTTTCTTCGTAATTTTCACGAGCGTCTCTTCCTTATCGATACAAGATAGATAATTTTACTATCGATACACCTTTTCAACATATCTTAATCATATATGGCTCATATCGAAAGATTTTAAAATGCTAAACGTTATTGACGTCTCCTCAATTCTACTTTTTGAAAAAGATTGTACTTTTGAGGATCGAGTAGTTTTTAGAACCGGACTTTTTTGGACGGGACTTTCGACCGCTCCAGACGCCGCTTGGAAGTGTCTTGCTAAAAAAGGGCCGCTAAAAAAGGGCCGCTAAAAAAGGGCCGCTAAAAGAGCGGCCACAAGCGGACCTTTCAAAAATTCTCTCGCCCGCTTGGAGGCTGATCTTCACAAACAATGGGCCGCTAAAGATTTTACTTCCACCGCTTTAAGATCGGTATTTTACCCGCTTTGGGCCGATCGGTCTTTTGTGTACTCCGAATCGCTTGAGGAGTCACATATTACCCAATCCTTAAATCAAACCCATGTGCTCTAATACAATTTTTGCACAATTTATCTTCGAAAATTTTTTTAAGTCATCAAGACTTAGCCAATTTTTCCCTTAGCAACGCATTGTTTTTCCCTAGCAACCAGGCATCCAGCTTTATCAAAATTTTCCAAACTGTTTCCTAGTGGTTCCAGACCATGGTAAATGTCTTAGATTGCAATATCAAAGTCTTGGACACAATTTTCACTGAATTTTAGGGCAAATTAGGGTCGCAGAGACAGAAATAGCAGACCCTAACAGGTAACGAGGAAGCAACTTTGGCTGATGCTTGTTGCAAAACCCTAAATCAAATCAAATTGATTCTAATGTTTTTAACATTATTGCAGAGGAAATACTAAGAGAAAATTAAGTGGGGGTACTTAGCATAGAAGTTGAAGGTTCTTTTACCAGGTGAAATGAGGCTTTTGACAAGAAATTTCACCTCTAAGGAAAAATGCTAAGTCTCTTGTTTTTCTTTGTTTTCAAATGCTAAAAATTATTTGCAATTGATCTTTGAAGGAAAGTCTCTTCTTGCATTTCATACCTTTGTACTGTTTTGTCATTATAGATACTCACAGACCTAGAAAAGAACTTTGAACTCACATGAAAATTTTAATTGAAAGTTAAAGATGACCATAAAGACTTCAGAAATATACAAAAATATCAATGTGACACTTGTGGCCAAGCCAGCTAATTGCTCTCAAAATCTATTCAAAATTGGAAATGTTGTGATTTCAGGCAATGATTTCTAGCCATGGGGTCAAAAAAAAATTCTCAAAATGCCATTTTTTCAAAGTATTCATGGATTTCTTCCAGGAAAATATGTTTTGAAATGAATCTTAAGCTTGATCATGTCTAAAATTGCTCTTGAAGCCAAAGATTTATCAAAAGTGCACTTTTTTGGGCAAATTGGCCCAAATTTTAAAGGCCCATATCTTGGGAACGAAAAAAGATTTTTCAAAAAAATGAGTTCTTTGTAGTGAAAGTTTAATTTGAGCGCCTCTCCTAAGTTTAGTACCTGATCCGAGAATTTTAGTTCTGGTCCTCATCCTCATTATCAGTGTTTTTGACTTCGATGATTTCGAATTGGATTTTTCAAACAATAGAAAAATTCCGCTGTCGGAAAAAAAAGGCAATATAAAAGGCACAAACTTTTTTTGGAAAGGCACGAACTTTTTTTCAAAAAGTATGAACCTCTTTTTTTCAAAGGTACGAACTTTTAAAGGCACAAACTTTTTTTTCAAAGCATGAACTTTTTTTCGAAAGGCACGCAAGGCAAGAAAAAAACCACACTCGAAACATTTTAGCAGTAATTTTAAATGATTTTGAAACTCAGTTTTGTAGACTCTTTCTCTACGTTATTTTATGTATTTTTAAAAATCTTTTGTTTGGTCCCTGGTTTTATTACAAAAAAGGTCAGTAATGCGATAAGTAATGACCCCATTGTCTCTAGTCACTGACCTTCATATAAAGGTCAGTGTCTATACTTCACATCTTATTTATTGCATACTGAGTATCATTATCAGGGATAAATTTTCTCTTTTTCTGCGCCAACGAAAAGCTATTTTTGAATATCTGAAAAATTTTCCCACTACATTCTCAACTTAACCTTAATCGCAGAAATCAACGATCTCACTCGACTTTCTCCCAATAAGAAATATTTTGATACTTTCGTGGGTAGACCCTTTCGTGAGGTTGCAGAAGCAAAAGTTTACTTTTGGAACGAATTCAGCGGATATAACATTCGCGAATTTTAGAATGCTATTTCATTTTGCAGACAAAAAAGCGTTAAAGATCACAAAATAAAAAAATTTCGTGTAATTTCTTACTTGGCAGAAACTTTTGCGAAAAATGGCGAGCCATCCCGGCTAAATGGGATCGAATCTTTTTTTGATGTCACGTATGGAAAAGAATCAGTGAAGATGTCACATCGCAACGTCATGTGACCTTTTTTAGAGTTCATACGTCAAAACAGTTGCAATGTAACATCTTCATTGACCTTTTTCCCTCCCATTGCCGGGCTGGCCCGGCTATCAGGCGATCACGATTTCTTTCCACATGAAACTCAAGCGAGAGAGATTTCACCCGAGTGAGCAAGCCCAACAAACTATGCCAGCCCGCCTTCATACGAACAGTCCCTTAGTTAGTACAGCGGAGTCTCTATAACTCAAATACTCAAGAATAACACAAGTTTCACCTAGTAGATTAAAATTTATGAGATATTTTAACTGAAGGGACCAGTTAACTTTTTTCGAGTTAGGCATTCAAGTTATAAAGGTTCAGGTTGAAAAGAATCCACTGTAACATATTTCAAAAAAGTGACACTGTCTAAAAATTGTAAAATTTTATTATTTTTTTATGAACACCTTTCTTTCTATCTACACTAAAAAAGGAAGTGCTAAAATTCAACGGGATTAATCTTTAGAATTTGTCTGTTCTCATAAAAAGTGAATTTTTTTTTTTATAGACTGCCACGTCATGTTCAAGGTAAAATATATTTTATTTTGCACTGTAAAAGACCCTGTAAAAAGCTCTTGTCTTCATACCTCTGTTAGTTCGGTATTATATGTAATTAGTAATGTATATGCAAGTCAAGGGGGCTCATCAGAAATGTCTTTATCTTAATGATTCATTTGAATAATTCTAAAAGTCGGCCTTTTCTTTAAAGTTTTTACGACGAAAGACAATTACAATCATAGTCAGAATATGTTGGCAGTTATGAGTACTTTTCAGAATTAAGAGTTCAGGCGAGAATGACATTTTCAGGCTGGCTACCTTATCTGATCGAATATTTTGATTCGTCTATATTCTCATTTTCTCAGCCTATTGTGATTATTCACTAGCTTCTGGGTCCTTAGATCCTAAGGTCTGAAGTCTTTTTCTGAAGATCCGTGGTCAGTTGCCCACTACTATATATAAAGCATGCTTTTTCAGATTTTTCTTTTTTAGGGCGGCTAATGGTCATTTACTCTTCCACCCCAAAGATCCTTTTTTAAAAAGATGGAAAATAGTAATGACCGTCTCTGCAGTCTGCTTTTGTTTTTTTCACACCTACGTTATGGCATACAAAACAAGTTTTGGGCGAACTGGTTACGGAACCAACAATACTCTCAAAGCAATGTTTGCCCTTTTGTATTTGATGGACATGATGTACTTAATCGATATTTATATTCAAATCAGAACAGCAATCATAGATGACAGTGCAGGTAACATTACTAACATTTTATTTATCTAATATGTTATATTTACTAAAACATGAGGATGTCTTCTCTTACGTAATCTGAAAATCTATGATATCTAAATAAAGTAAGAAAAATCTATTGCGGTTTTACAAAAACCTAGCCATCAATGACAACCATAATCTACAGACATAAATGGAAGAATTATTTTCACATAAGTACACAGATACAAAAGATCAGCAAAGGTAGCAACAATAAAAAAAAACGGGTGCTAATCCTTAGGATCTTAGCATCTTTCGTGGGACTCGACTACATATGATTGATTCTAGAGTTTTGAAACTTTCTTGAGAAAAGCGAATTAGACCTAAGTTGGGTTGGCCCCCTGCTATAGAGCACGTAAAATTTTCCAAAATAGCAATGACTTTATCGAGTTTTATTGAGCATTCCCTTCATTATAAAACACAAAATGTCCCCATTGAAGATGTATTTTAACCTCCATAATTTTTTATCGATACTTTTGACAGCTATTAAATTTTTACAGTATAATTATGGCCCCCAAAAAGTAGGTCGTTGTGCAGACTAGATATTGCAAAAAGTCGTTAACATTGTGCACAAAGGCAAAAAGCATGAAACTTTGCACAATATTGTAGTTTAGGTTAAGGGCAGTGACTGGGACAGGACCTTACGTCTTACTCTAGAATGGAGTAGTAAGGCGACGAATTCCCTCCATTAGCCTGGGTGTTCACAGTTGGGGCTGTGAACTCTGTTAGCTTGCTATCTCACCCGTAGCCTCCCTTGTGTCAGAGTACGACATTGGCAATCTTGATCGTCAACTCGGCATAATATTTGGGACCCGGCAGTTGTGTTAGTCAATTTGGCTTCGCTTCTGGCACCTGATAATTTTACCAATCAAATCGGTTGTAACTCATGCACCTCGCAATAGGATGTATCCTTTGTAGCTGTCCTAGCTTTGCTTTGCTTTGCCGTTGCATTAGTAAGGGATCCTGCCAAGGGACATTGTTCTTGCCCCAAATGATGTCGTCGGGGGAACTGATGCGCCACAATAGTCGGTAGTGGTGACAAATAAGTGAAATTCGGCAAATTGTTACGAAAAGTTATCGCTAGGTGCTTGGAATGTTTGTACCACAAATGACAGTGCTGACTCGATCCGTCCAGAACGTGCTACAGTAATTATTTCACGTGAATTAATAAACAGTGCTCTCATTGATATATTTGCTCTCAGTGAAGTGAGAAGAGAGTGTACCGGCAATCTAATCGAAAAGGAATATACCATTTACCGGAGCAGAGGAGACAAAAAGGAAGCTGTTGTCGGCTTTGCAGTCTCGAATAAACTTTCGAAATAAACTTTCGAATATTGCACTCGATATATCGTCCATTTCCGACAGGCTAATGGCTCTCAGGATTCCTCTGAAATCAGGAAACTACCTCAAACTCGTTAGCGCTTATGCTCCAACCATGCAACGCTCTGATGAGGAGAAGGAATTATTCTACAGTTAACTTTCGATATCAATTAAAGTGAACGATAATGACCATACATGTTTTTTTTTTTATAAGCATTGCACTTATAAGCATATCTAGGCTCAGATATGGGGAAAAATTAAGCATATGGCAAGCATTACCTCGAGCCTACGAAAAATGTTTTTTTCCTGATTTTGGCTTGTTTTGGCTGGAATTTTATGGATTTTCAGTATTTCCCTAAATTTATGCTTTAGATTTAAGCATCCCCTCAAGCATTTTTCAGCCTTATTAAGCTTTTGACTTAAGCATCTCGGATTTTTGTATGCTTATAAAAAAAAAACATGTATAATTGTTCTTGGTGACTTCAACGCGCGTGTCGGTTGCGATTGGAGGTTGTGGCCTGATGTACTGGGCAAACACGTGTTGGCCGTATGAACTCAAACGGTTTGATAATCCTAGATTTTTGTACTCAGAATAACCTTTCAGTCATTGGGTCGATGTTTCAGATGAAAGATTTGTTCAAAGTTACCTGAAAACACCCGAGATCCAAACACTGTCACCAACTCGACCACGTCCTTGCTAACCACCTCGCTCGTCAATATATCAATGTTGTCAAGGTCAATCTTTCTGCTGACTGTTTCACAGTTCACAAGCTACAAGTCTTTAATGTGCTTTTCACTGAAACGCAAAAAGAAAGGGAGAAAAACCTCCAACAAGACTATTCATTAAAATGTCCCGACATGATCGATCGAATACGCCTCTACTTTCCTCTACTTTGATGAAAATTCGACCCATCTACTTCATGAATGGGCTGAACTGATTTCCACAGTTTTTGGAAAGAAAAGGAAACGAAACGGTGGCTGGTTTGACGAAAATGATCACGAAATTATTCCTCTAATATAAGATAAACGTCGAAACAAGAGAGAAACACAACGTCTAGTTTGACAAATCAAGAACGATCAAAAACAAAGCCAATCTGGCTGAGACCTACTATAATCAACATAATCTGAAAGATTTCTATTCAACCCTGCGTGAGGTGTATGGCCCAAGATCTAAAAGCTCACACCAAGTTGCTCGAAATCCGGTACTCTATTGACAACCGACAAGGAGATCAAAGATCGCTGGGTTCAGATTTGGAGATTTGGAAGTTTTGAATGAGATCGATCAAATGCAAGTGGACGATGCACTGGACGTCCCTTTCAATGAAAATGAATTCGACAAAGCAATAAAGAACATGAAACACGGAAAGAGTCCTGGTCCAGATGATATCCTGCCGTAAACAATCAAATACGGAGGTCTCACTTTGAAAAACTACTTTCTGACCTTTTTCAACCTTTTTTGGATTACAGAGTTCAAACATTCTGACCGTGACAACCCAAACATCGCAATCCTATTAAAAAAAGGTGACATAAGTCAGTGTGGTAATTACAGGGCATCTCACTTCTGAGCGTTGTCGGAAAACTTCTCGCTGATATGAGACTATCAACTCTGGCTTGAAAATTTTATCCGGAATCTCAAAAAGGATACCGTGAAGGTCGAGGTACCATCGACGGTATTTTCACCGTACGACAAGTCATACAAAAGAGCAGAAAACAACACCGAGAACAACAAATCTTGGAGAAAATCGGCTGCCTGCCGAAGCTAATGAATCTTCTCAAACTTCTCTACACTAATGTAAAAGCACGTCTGATCGTCGTAGATGGTGAGTTATCCAAGCTCTTTGATTACAACAGTGGAGTAAAGCAAGGCTGTAAACTTGTGCTGACCTTGTATGTTATATACACAACGGCCCTGCTAGTGGTTTCTTTTAAGAACATCAAACATTCTGAACGAAACACCGTTGAAAAATGTCGATCGTTTTAAATACCTCGGTATTTTTGTGTCCAATGACTGTAAACTGAATGTAGAGCTTACATTTCGGATACAAGCTACATCAAGTGCATTCGGTAGGCTTCGACAACGAATTTTCGATGACCATGACCTGTATCCACCAAAATTACAGTTTAAATGCAATGCTTGATACCGATTCTTCTATATGGGAGTGAGACATGGACATTCTATTCCCATGAAATTCGTCAACTACGTACTTTCCAACAACGCCATCTCCGTTCAATTCTGAAAATCAAGGAGCGATTACATCAGCAATGAGATGAAGTTTTGGCTAGAGCCAACATCGATGATATCGAAATATTCCTTGCTAAAAGTCTCTTACGATGGCTTGGCCATGTGGGTCGTAATGTCAAACGACATAGCCGCTAAAATGATCCTCTTCGGTGAACTTAAAAATGGTTCTCGTTCGATTGGTTGTCCGAAGCTTAGGTTCAAAGATAACTGCAAGCAACTGAAACGTATCAACCTTCCTTCTTGACTGGAATGTTGTTGCTATGGATCGTCAGCTATGGCGTTCAACAATTGAATCCGTTTGTGGGATGTTGAATAATGTTCGTATAGAAAGATACCAGCAAAAGAAAGAACGAAAAAGGATAGAATTTTATAATTGTTTTTCCAAACCTATTGTTATGTTATTTTATGTCCTTGAATATTTGCTTTTGCAATTACGTCATTTTTCAAACAACCTTCCGCAGTAACTTTTATCTGCTTCATTTTCTGATATAGGTTGATGATATAGGTGAAAAATGCTATCCAATGGTTACATGCTTTGGAGAAAAAAAATCACTTTAGCCTGGGAACCTGTTCTGGTCTGTAAAATACACAAACAGGTGCCAATTTTTTGGGTCTGAGATTTAAATTTATTTTTGACCCCTAAACTACAATTATGCAAAGTCTCATGCTTTTACGCCTTTGTGCACAATTTTTACACAGCTAGACCGTACTACTTTAGATTAGTCAGAATTAAACGATTTTTGTTTATTTTGAAAAAATTATTGTTATCTTTAAAAATGAATTTGATGGTTTAAAGGCATTTTCAAAATGACATACTTGCATCTGAAGAGGTACCATATCAAAGTACCAAAATTAGGTAGAAATTGCATATAACTCCTTGGATATTGAAAATAACTCATGAAAATACCACACAAAAAGGAAACTTTCTGCACGTAATGCCTTTCAGTAAATAAAATCGCTTAAACTGCAAACCTACATTCAGGGGGTCATTGGAAAAAGCTATCTATCTTTCAAAGGGATCGAAAAATATTGTTTCAGTTGAACATTTTGAAGAAAAATACATACAGTAAAAAAAATTGTAAAACTTCTTTTCCTCTGGACTTGAGTGAAATTCTTTGGGGGCCATATACTTAGCTTAGTTTAAACATTTTTCAATTTGTGGTCTATTCGCGAAATTAAAATATAAAAAATTAATAAGCTCTCGCCTTGATATTGTACCTCGAGAATATTCGAGCTTAACTTTTGTAAATGATTTGCCAGTCTTAACCAAAATGTAAATGATTTCAATTGTTTCTGTAATTAACATATTTGTTTCAATTAAATCTCGTTATAGGTCTTTGTAGTGATAGTATGACGCTGTTAAAGAGATACTTCAAAACATACAACGTGATTTTGGACGTTTTGACAGTATTCCCCTTAGAAATATTAGCTTTGACAGCAGCTGGGAATACTGATAAATGTTGGATTTTAGTAACATTTCTACGAGCTAACCGTCTCGTGAAGATTTACAAGGTGAGCCTCCAACCCTTTCCGTTAGCGTAAACTGATTTCTTCAAAATGGTATTTTACGAAGAGTTTTCCGTAAGGCTTTGTCTGTAGTTTACTGTACATTAGTCCTGTCTGGCCCTGTCTTTATTTTTGGACCTACCTTGAGGAACTAGAAATTAACCGTTGTCCGTTCTTTCGTTTGTTCGTTCGTTTGTTATGAGCTTTTCTCCAGATTGGCTCATTCAATTTTTCTGATATTTCGCACAAAGAATCAAAATGGTAAACCCTCGTATGTGACGGAGCCCGACTTTCGAAAAAAAAATTGTAGGCGGGCAAATTCCAGCCAAAAAATGGCTAAAAAAGGGGTTTTTGGACTTTGTTGAAAACTGAATCATTGATTTTTAGACCTACCCCGGTGGAAGTCCTATAAATCAACCTCTGTCCGTCCGTTCGTTCGTACGTTAGTTACCAAGTTTTCTCGAGATTGGCTCATTATTTTTTTCTGATTTTTTGGACAAAGATGTGTAACTATAAACCGTCGAATGTGACGGAGCCCGATTTTGCATTAAAGTAGGTAAAAGATTGCTCAAGCAGATTTTTGCTGGCTCAAAAACGCATGTTTATCTATAAGAATCACTATTAATAAGCATACATCAATGTTCTTAGTCAAATTACTCAATTTTTTGATGAGATGTTTTTTTTGCTCACAAAGTCTTGAATATGTAAGACTATTTTCAATAGCATGAAATTTTGGTTTCTAAACGTTTTTTTATAAGAAACAAACAACTAATTTCGAGCTTCGACTAATACGAGATCGCCGGGTAGGTCCATAAAAGTATCACCAGTTTTGCATGAAAGTAGGGTACGATCATTGGTAAAAGATGGCTAAAGCAGGTTTTCACAAAAATGTTTTTGCTTAAAAAATTAAATCTTTATCCATAAGAATCGCTATTTATAAGCATACACCAATGCTATTAGCCAAATTAATCAGGATTTTGTGTTCTGAATGAATATTTTAACGGTCACGCTCACGAAGATATCAATTTAGTCTTAAATGTATAACCAGGTAGGTCCATAAAAGTATCGCTTGTTTCTTTTTCTTCTCACAGAAATATTTGACAGTCTCTTTGACCCGGGAGGAGGCAAAACATCCAACCCTCGACAAACCTATTTATCATGTACGAAGACTAGAAATATTAATAGAAATTATTAACTTTCCTTAATTACTAGACCAATACACTTTAAAACCCAGTTTATAAAAACATTCAAGCTGGAATTTGGGAAATACAAAAATACACCGTATGAACAAAGCTATCTTGAGAAAGCTCAATATTATGCTCCCAATTTTCAAAAATAAATAAGCACATCTAGGCTCAGCCCAAGTTAAGAAAAAAACTGGTAATCTGGTAATTTACTAGGAGTCGGCCGTTAAAATGCATTCAATCTGCAGGTCATCGGCCGTTAACATAGATCTTCAACCGTTAACATAGGTCTTCGGCCGCTAGTGTATGTTTTCGGTCGCTGACGGAAAAAAATTGCTTCGCCGACAGTCACCAGACGAATTAATCCTTTTAACCCTTCGAGCATCTTGGGCCCCAAAAACGAATTGTTTGATAATTTCTCAATATTTATCCAATTGACTTGAAATTGTGCACAAAACATGAATCGGCATCTTTGATGAAAATAGGATCCCTTCTAACTTTTTTTTACTCTAATTTTTTTTCCTCAAATTTTGCGAGGCAACTCCACGTTAAAAGGCAGTATTCATCGTCGTATGAAAAACATCCTACTGTTTTTCACGCCGGAGCCCGATTTAAAAAGAGATTTGGAAAAAATCCATTACGTAATGCTTCCAACAGACAGTCGGGTACAAGCGATAGTTCTCCATATTGGGACTCAAGACAGTTGCACAAGACGGCGAAAGTCTGAATGGAAACGAGGCTGAAAAAGGGTAAAAATCGATTTTATCACTCCGCATATCAGCTTTTTTTCCCGCGCTTTTGCCGAAAGAATCGCATAAAAAAGCCTGCAACTGCCTATTAACACTCAAAACAAAGATGGCGGCAAAAATAAACAACTGGTTGCTACCGCTCTTCGCTATTTTTCTTTGGTTTTTATGCTGTATTTCAAGGGCAGAGGGTCAATTGTTTTCACCTGTTGGTATCATGTATTTTATAGCCCTTTTTTGCCTAAACAGCCCTAGGATACTGTATCCAGTGATAGAAAAATGCTATTGGCTTGAAATTTTGGCACTTGTTAGGTATGGATAATAAAAGCTTGCGTTGCAGCCAATATTTAAGCGAAATCGGACAAGTGGTTCTGAAAGTGAACATTTTAGGTAAAAAACGAACCGGTTTGTAAAAAACCGCTCAACTGACTAAATTAAAATTTTGCACACTGTCTTAAATGGTCAATATTTATAACTGGTGAAAATTTCACGTCAAAAGCTTCATGCTCAACGTGTATTTTACAGACCGGTCTGCTGGAAACGAATTTTTTCTGTTACTTGTCTCTTTCATTTGTCAAATCAGCTTCCAGGAACAAATTTCAGTCGAAACAAACGAGCCAATCAGTCAATACATGATTTTGGTCAAATTTACATTCTGATCTGTAAATATTAACTAGAAAGTACCAATATGTACCACTGGTCAAAATTTCAAGGTCATAGTACTTGTCAATCTTGAGATTGTAAGCCCTCCCCACAAGATGCTTCCCCTAGTAAAAAAAATAGGAAGATGCTCGAAGGGCTAATAAACCACCTAATTTAAGGCTGCCACTTAAGGGATCCCAGTTTTTCTCCTTCCCGCTTTTCCAGTATGCCAGTTTGAGTCTCTACGCACGGGGAACACAATATTGTTCAAGTCAAAGAAATTTCGAGTTATGGTAAGATTTATCAGACAATGCTTACTGAGGGGGGGGGGGCAAAACTTGTTCCAGTTCAAGAGGCATTGTTTTGTCCACTATCTTAACCAAACGTAATGAGCGTAAGGCGAGCGTTAGTTGTAGCACTCATCCAAGAGACTGAAATTTCCCAGTTTTTGATGATGACGTCTGAAATTTTTGTCGAATAAACAAATTAATATTTTGTAAATAATCGGAAATTTCAGTCTCTTGGATGGGTATTTTAAACATTGTCAAAAGATTTCAATAAATCGCCTCCCGCTATATTATACTTGAATGTTTATATAAACGACAGGTTTCCTAAGCTCTGTTGTCTTTTTCTGTTAGGTTTTTCTCTTAACTTACGATGTCAATTCAAATGCCTTTTTCTTTATTCACGAATATCTTTCAGCTTTTCGAACTTCTTCAAGACTTTCTGGCTGATATCCACTTCAACGTTGTCATTGTCCATATTATCAAACTGGCTTTCATGATTCTCTTCATTACTCATACATGTGGCTGTGTCTGGTTCATTCAGGCTTGCTTTGGTGACACGTAAGAAACTCATTTTGGACCTACCTCGAAGGTCATATAATAGGCCATTTCACAGTCACGAAGCGTAATGGGGAATTAGGACGTGGCAATAACGACTTACTATTGGTCCAAAGTTTTGAAAGTTTTTGAATATTATTATTTTTTTCGTTAGAAACGTATATATTATCTTAAATTATACAACAATAAAAGTCGGAGGCATTCCCGGTACGCTATAAGAACTTGGAAGATTTTTTTTTTTTTTTTTTCGTTCAAGCATTTTCGGAACGTAATATACTAGAGAAATTAAATACAAGTCGGTATTGAAAAATATAAGATATACTATATACCGGAGCCTGTCCCGGCATGGATCTTTTGGATTGAAATAAAATTCTACTAGAATTATGGATTATGTATAAGAAAGGAAAAAAAAATTAAACTTCATCTTGAGGGAGTCGTACTCTACCTCTCGATCCACGGATGCATCTCACTGTAGATCTAACGAGCGAGAAGCATATGATAGTTCTAATGCTGTTAGTAACTTTTGAGAAAGTTTCATGTCTTTTGTCTGCTATCATTTCAGCTAGACGCTTGTAAAATAACGTACATTCGCGTCCTTTCGCCCCATTTGCCGCAAAAACAAGCGGAGAAAAAGTCCCATTTTCGGCTTGCAAAATACGTTCACCATATTGTCTCTTGTTTTCGCGTTCATTGGATGGTAAGCAGTTCTCAATTTTTTAATTGCTGTACCTTCGAGCAAACGGGTTGAAAACGCTCACATCAAAAAATGCTCTTTGGCCAGTAGTCCAAAAACTGAGAGCGCATATATCCAGTCTCGCCTCGCGTGAGACATTTGCATGTCTTGCTAGATCTTCGTTATTAAGTTCGTTTAATAGGGGTTCAGTTCTTACATCTACACACACTTCTCTTAGCAATTTGGACGTAATGTCTCTAATTTCATTGTGTCTCAAAGACACGAATCCTCCCTTCTTGCACGAGAGCGCGTGTAGAAGATCAAACGATGATCCGCACGCGCAAGTTGATGGTAGTCGGTCGAGAGGCCAGTTGTATCGAATTCTGATGGCATCCCAAAACTCTTGCTTGGTCAACTCGAAACCTTGTTCATTCAAAGGGATGGATGTCAGCCAATTTGAAACACCTTTTTGATTGAGCGTCTCCATCGTTCGTTTGGTGTCGGCTGTCTCCAGGAAAGCTTGTAGCTTTTCCTGGTGACGTTGCTGCCGTTCGTTGTGAAGACGAGACTTGGATTTCGCTTTGGGTGTACTGTCATTTGTTTGAAGGATTTGATTCTGCAATGCCACGGTTGCACTCATCGAATCTCTGTGATTGTGGCTCGATTCTTTGGCGTACTTTAATGGGATAAATTTTCGTGGGGATTAAATTTCGCGGTTGAGCTCATCCGCGAAATTTTAAGCTTTCGCAGGGATTAATTTTCGCGGATGAGGGATTTCCTGATTTTTCGCGGGGATTTAATTTCGCGGATTGGGGTACAAATTAAAATTTTTGAAAAGGGTCAAAACATTGAAATAAAAATTTTCCAGGAAAATTAAGAATTTTTTTTTCAAGTAATAAGAGGGTGTTTTGGAATAGGGCGAGGAGATATGTATTACAACTATCAAAAGTTAAATTTGAACTTCCATGGTGCGGAGCTAAATTTTCACAGCCTATTTGGGAAAAAATCTTACATATCCTTTTAAATGTTTAATTTCAAGCCAGTTGGATTACCCTCTTGCATTGAAAAGCTTTTAACAATAAGCGATCACTTTAGATAAAAATTTTTCCAATACCTCTTTCAAGTTTGTAAATTTGTGAAGAAAATTTTGAGGAAAACGATTTTTTGCTAACAAGCATATCGAGGATTTGACCTTTTTCGAGGTTTGCCTCATGTAGAAAAAAAAAAAAAACGATAAAAATAGAAATTTTGCGGATTGCAAAAAAAATTCAAATTTTTCGCGGAAACTAATTTTCGCGGATGGTCCTTTTTCAAATTTCCAATGGGACTTATTTTCGCGGATGACACCCAAATCCGCGAAATCCGCGAAAATTAATCTCCGCGAAAATTTATCCCATTAAAGTAGATTTTCAGTCCTATTCCGCCGAGACGTAGATGTAAGGAAAGCATTATTCTTTCCTGGTCGTTGATGATGCGTCCACCAGTTAGTGATGGAATCAGTCGGTGCCGCACAGCTTCGTCGACTCTTTTCAGCTCGTCATTGATCGTCGGGATGGTGCGTAGGAAGTACGTCAGCTTATGTTGGTAGCTGCTGACGTAGGCTGAGTAGGCTGCTTGTGGATAGGTTGCTGTGATTTCAGCAAGAAGATTAATCTCCTGGGTCCATTCGTCGATCTTTTGGTTGATGTACTGACTTTTGTTTTCATCCGTACCAATCACCGCCCCGAGGTGCCGTTCACCATTGGATGTTATTTTGATCTCGGCGCCAGCAAACTTTTCCTGTGCTTGTTCCAGTTGGTCGGGTTTAACAATCAGCCAAGATTTTGTTGGTTGTGGATAATAACCGTAGGATGGACCGATCTCGAGGAGATGATCCCGCCATTTCTTCAGTGCGTCCCAGTGCGTCGGTGTAGCACCCAGAGCGTAGATAGCCATACCGAGTGGATCTCCTTGAGTGGTTCCTTCTTGGGATTTGATTTCTAGACCTCCAACGACGAAAAGTTTAGCTGGGCTGGAGTAGCAGTTCGTAACATATGTTGCGATTTCGGGACAGATATACTTGATATTGTGGATCAGGGCTTCTTGATTGATGTTGTTGAAGGCGTTGGCTACGTCGACAAGGATGACAGCGTCTGTTCTTTCGTTGGTATACATCCGTCTCATGGCGTGGATTGCACCCTCGCTCCCGGAACTTCGTCCGCACATTTGCGCGTCAGATGAACCACGTACAACGTCTTCAGAGAATGCGGCCATCACAACTTTCCACATGATTCGTCGGAGGACTTCTCCAACACCTATCGGTCTAAGTCCAAGGTTCTTGTTGAGAGGTACAAGATGGGAAGCAAAAAGTGGTGCTAACGTTGAATCCTTCACATCGATGGAGCATATCTTTCTGATGAGCGCTGCAACTGATTTTCGGAGGTCTGTACCCGGTGTCTCCGTAGTCTCTGGATACGAGGATTCGTCTCCATCCGTCCGCATCCAAGCCCGTGGGTCCGGAACCACCACAAGTGATCTTTGCAGCTTCGTACACCATCTTGTCGTCAATGACGTCAAATATTACATTTTCAACGGTTTGAAGTGGACCTTGCAATTTGACGTCTTCTTCAGCTTTACGTCCTTCTGGATGTTTGACTTTTACAGCCAATTCGATTGACTTCCAAATTTGCCATACTCACCAACTTTGCCAAATCTACAATTTCAATGTCAAAAGATCACAGCTTTATGGCAAATTTGTACATCGCTACTCCACCATTATGATTTCCGTTTTGTGATGCTTAGTCAGCAGTTTTCTGTCGGCATTTGTAAACAAACGATTTTTTAACCAATCAAATTGCCGATCGGCATTGTTTTGCTTTAGCATTGGAAGGTCTTCTATTTTTCCAAATCTTTGGCAAAAGTGGCAAAATTGGAGCGAAAAGAACACAGGTCTTGTGGGAACAGTGTTTTGTATGGAGACGTATGGAAGTAAGTTCCAAAAATGCCAAGAATGCCAGATTCACCACATCTTTTTTATTTGGCATTTATGGCACTCAAATTTTGCCACATTTGCCAAATTTTTGTCAATCGAATGCAAAATAATTGGCAATCAGGGCAAAAATGGCAAATTTGGAAGTCAATCGAATTGGCTGTTAGTAGATCTTTCGTTTGATCATTCAGTGGTAGGACTCCCCCTTCCATATTGTTCGACAGAAGCTTGATAGCTGAGTTCAAGTTTCCTTTTAATACGTGCTCGCGAAATTTTCGTGAAATGACTGCTTCTCGAAACAGCTGGTCAAATTCTCCTTGCTGCCAGAGTTTGAGCCTTCGATTTAGTGCATCGACATGATGCTTACTCTTGGAGTTCTTGGCCGGTTTTTGCAATAGAAGCGCTGGCATGATATGTACTGCGTACATCGCACATTCTTTAATCGGGCTGTCGGCTAACCATTCGTTGATCAATCGGGTAGTTTCTTTGATGTAGTCTTTCCCGGGCGAACCTTTCGGCAGCATAAAGATGTTCTTCCTCTATTACACTATCTTTTCATAGCATTGTTTCAGTTCGTGAGTTGCTTGATCGCCGTTGAGTTGGCCCCACATGAAATGATGTTGTACCATGGGTTCTTGATGTGGTTGAATCCAGTGGTCTGGGTGGTGGTGGAACTGGAAGTGGTTGAACGGGTCCATTGCAAAATGGAAGATGTTGTAAGACGCCGCGTTGTGAACGAAATTTTTGCTGTCCACACCTTTCGCACACCACCAAATTGTTCACGTTTGTTCGATAGATTCGGTTTTCAGCATTTTCGGTCGGATCAGCTTCCTTTAGCATTTTGATACGTTAAAACCGGCTGCGAAAGAATTTTTACAGAAGACAATCACCTTTTGTTGCAAATTTAGTCTGCTTTTTGTATCTGTTTATCTTCTTTTTTGCTCGGTTTTCTTCAATATTACCGGAGCGCTGAACTTAAAGACCGTCCGCCAGCTTTTCTTAACGAACTCTGATATTCCGATATACTTGGAAGATTTTTGCGTCTAGCCAACAGAAAACCGTTATGGAGGCGCAATCCTGATTACCCATGATCCATTTTGACTGTGAAACCATTTAATAAATAGGTTAATTTATATAAATTAACCCCTTGGCCGTCTGTTACCAGCTTTTCTCGGGATTGGCTCATTAGTTTTCTCTGGTTATTTGCACAATGATGTAAAATGGCAATACCAAAAATGATCACCTAAATAAAATATTGAAGTAGGCGCCAGCTTATCCCTTCTGTTTCCACAACAGAAGGGATGAAATCACTTCAGGGGACGCACGAAGACAGTGTCCCGCAAACTGTGTCCGTCTAGATCTTAAGAGTGTTGAGACAGGTTTCAGAGGTCCAGGAGAGATGTTTAACTCTTCTTAGAAGTCTAGTATGTGTACCGTCAAGCTGTCTTTCCAACTGTTTGGTTTAAGGACCGGGTTTTTGAGCTATAAAGTAAGATGGGTTCAATGGCTGTTTGGAACACTTTTACCTTGATATTAGATTTTAAAAGAGAAGACGACCAGATTTTGTGGAGTCTATTACCTGCAGTTCAAGCAAGCGCTTTTCGAATTTTAAAGTTCTTATCGGAAGAAGAAATGTAAGAACCCAAATATTTGTAGTCCTCGACCTTTAGGTAAATCCTGAGACAGTTTTAACTGAGTTTTTGGGTTCGCGCTCGTTGATAGTGAGGTACTCAGTTTTAGATTCATTCAGTTAAAGGTCTGATGTCTCTAGACGGGCCATTCACTGCTTAATACTCAGAAACTGGTTTTAAAAATTGGAACCTAAATTTTTCAAGGATTTACTATGTATGAATTGACATCATCCGAAAATAGGACTTCATAGGCACGTCAAAGAGCTACTACTAAACCTTTCTTTTTCTCAAACCTTTTTTTTGCGCACGTTTTCTGCACGAAGATAAAAGGTGCGCAAAGATTTTTTTCTTACTGCAATCAAAGCATCTTCTGTTTTTAACTTATATTTTTGTAAAACTGAGGTTGTTAGAGGAATCTACTTATTACAAGTTATTTCTATTTTTTTAGTTGTGATCCTGATAGTTGGGCCGATGCTGCTGGAATAACTGCTGACACTAGTATGTTCGACGCTTACACAAGAAGTATTTATTGGGCTGCGGCTACGATGACTTCTACGGGCTACGGTGACATAACAGCTGGAACTTCGCGTGGGGAATTCATTGTTCTTTTTGTCTTGATCATTGGATTGCTGATGTACGGATACTGCTTGAGCAGTATAGCAGCTATACTTACAAATTCACTCAGCGCCAAGTATGTCACTTGGGGGTTTACTAAAGGGTTGATTACTCAAATTAAATATCCGCCAAATTTCACAAATAGCTACGATGATTATAAAAACCACTACTTTCACTTTAATCATATTTATATTATATTACCAGTTCTAAGATAAAATGATACTCGATGTATACAAAATGGCGCAAAGATCCTTAGGGTTGAATTAAAATTCTCCACTTCAAGCCAAAGAAACGTAGCTTTTGCGAAAGAGTGTAAACAAGAACGGAGACGGGGAAATGGGAACGTCGTTTGCTACAAATCAAATCAAAAACGTGTAACTCTTGAAACATTCTAGATTGTTCGAAAAGAGTTCGAAATATTTTAGAATGTTTTGTGTTTATTTATACTTTTGAATGTGGATTGTCACTCTTCAAGAAGTTCTTGGATTGGGTGGTTGTCTAGAATTCTCTAGAATTTAAATTAGACAAATCAAACACATGCAGTTCCGTCCCACGAACGATGCTGATGCCAGTCAAAAATACCCCCCCCTAAATGTGAGGTTTGAAAAATCAGCCACGTTTTTGCTCATAAAATGAGACCGAATGGTGGCTGACATTTTAAACTAAATTTTAAAGATAAATTATCTGGCTTTATGGTGATATAACTTACATAAAAAGTGGCTGACAATATCATCAGAAAACAGAGTCTAATCTGTGAGTCATTTTGGTGGCTTTAAACCTGGCGACTTACACTTAGTGTTTTAACTTGATGGGCTGTTCTTTGATAAATTGCAGTAAAAATACTGTTTTTAGTATCGAAATGGCTTACAGACAGATCATTATTATGGTAAATGTAATTTTTTGGTGGCTGACAGGTTATTAAGGGAACAAAAAAGTGGCTTACAAGACAAACATGCTGTTTAAATTCAAACTATCTTATTTTGGTCATACATTTTTTCATCATTATAGTTCCATGTCTTTAGACTGATATTTTCTTGTTTTTTTAGTTATTGGGACTATTTGGTGGCTTTCAATTAACTTTTTAAAAGTTAGGGTTTCAGTGTAGTTTATGAAACAAAGGAGATACTGTTTATGAGCAATGAAAGATGTCTTTTTTTGTAGTAATACAGTTTTTACAAAGTGTTTGGAGAATTTGGTGGCTGACAAATGCCAAAAAGCGGCATGTTTGAGTACATATGGCGGCTTCAATTAGACAAAATGGTTGCAGTATCACATTTTGAAAGCAGATATTTATACCAGGTCTAAATTCATGTTTTGTCATATGTCAGATACATTATAATTTCGTTATCGTAATGTTTTCATTGACATAATATTAGTTCTTTTGGTGGCTGACATAATGCTTATTTTTAAGCAACAGTTTGCTCTAAAAATTGCTAATTGAATAAATGAATGAATGGATGGATAGTAAGAAAACTTTTCATAGTTTATTGTCTTTTTCAATGTTTATTGCTTTGTCATCTTGTCAGCCACCAAAGCTTCTCTATTTTTTCAAAAGACTATTCGGAAGATTATTCCATAATTTTGATTAGCTGAATTGATGCAAAAAATTATTCTGAAAAAAATTAATCGATAATTATCGGTTAAAAATGGAACAAAAGGTCTTGTAAGCCACTAATTAGTACCTTTTATATATTTTTGTTTTCTGTTGTTCAAAATTAGGTGAAGGAGGTGACATTGTTTGAATTTTTTTTTAATTTGACCAAAATGGTGGCTTTCATAGTGATTTTTAAAACTTAGAAATTAGTCAGTGTCAGCCATCAAAATGCATCTTTATATCTGGATAATTCATGTACAATTAATATTCACTAGATAGCAAAATCTATCTACTATTAAATTTTCAGATTTATTTTTTTTAGATACAAAGGAGTAATATGATGGCTGACATTTAGTGCTTATGGTTAAAAACACTAATGCAGCCACCAAAATAAGTTATTTATGTATTCTAAACTACTAGGGTTGTTCTACACGGTTTTTCTTATGTTGATGTAAAATTTCACTTGAAAAAATAAATTCTTTAAAAGTTATGACCAAAATAAGTTTTTTTACCAATTTTTGAAATTTTTAAAACCTCACACAATTTTTGACTGGCATCTGCTACGAGTTCTAAGAGTTTGCGCCCCCTCCCCCCGGCGACCACGACCAGCGACTAGATAAATTTGGGTTATCGAGTTTTTTTTCCCTTTCTCCAACGTAGATTGTCTTTTCTTAGGTACTTTTTAGTACTCTGAGGACCTGATTTTGACGTTCTCTACGGTTGAGAGAGCAGATATACTTGATGACCCAAATTTACCTGGTTGTCAGTCGTGGTCGCCATTTCTGGTCAATGTCTAGAAACTCCCCACTTTGAAGTAATTTGCGCAACTAGATCAAAAGTTACAGGCTGGTCTGTAAATAATACCAGTGTCCGACGAAAAATTAGAAACTATGTGGATTTGATGTATAAGATGTATAAAGTGCTTTGACTAAAAAAATTGAGCCATTTTACAAAATTTCTGTTCTGTGGGTCGGAGCTGGCGTGTTTGCTCCGCCAAATTTCGAACACCAGACCCTTAGCAAGTCTAAAAAGGAGAAAAATTACAAAAGCTTTTGTGATTTTTACGACCCTAATTTGGACTTATTTGACTAAATTTGGATCTTTCAAGGGGCAAGAGCTAGGATATCCCCTCCCTCAAGTATATATACATTATTTTCAGACCTACCCTGACAGGGACATCTAGGCTCCAAAAAGACACCCAAAGAGTGGTTCATACACGTACCCTTCACTGGTCTGGGTAACCCCTCCTTCAGGTACCTCTTAAACGTTTGTTCCGCTTAAAAAAAGTTTTTAAGTTTTCAACTTTAATAACTTTAATTTGAATCAATTTTCTTTTAAGAATCGAATTTACTGGTCGTATCATCGGTGTCACTTCATTCATGAGTGAGCAGAATCTTAATCAAGCCTTGATTGAAAGAGTGGAGAGGTATCTTGGTCTTGTATGGCGAATACACAAGTAAGTTAATTTTAAAGATATTAATTGTCATAATCAAGAATGATACAACAAGCGACCACGAGCTACGGTTGCCTTATATTTTTTAAAGGAGTCTTAGCCCTATTCATACTAGGTTTTTAGAAGCGGTTTTGAGCTAGGGAGAGCTTTTTCTGTACAGCCCCACTTTTGATCCAATTTGTCTTTTTGAATTAGATTTGGCACACAAGAGTTAAGTCTGTTTGGATTTCTTTGGATGTTTCAGGTTTTCAGGTCAGGAGAGCTTAAGATCTCAGTTTTGAGTTTTGATAAAAACCACTTTGAATTTTAACAAGAATTGAAAAAACGCGACTATATATTTCCCCTAGTTCCGCTTTGCAACGTGTGCAACAAGATAAGTGGTACTGGTACCGGTACTGGCAAAAACCTATTCAAATTCGACATACAGCGACCTACTGACATACCGGTAAAAAGCTGTCTTTTGGACCTACCCCGGAGGTCCTTTGAATTAACCCGTTTTGATTTTTTACACAATGATGCAAAATGGTAATGCCCAAAATGTGACAGAACCCTATTTTCGAGAAAAAAGAATTTTTTTGGCCGCCGGAATAACCGGTTTTCGGCATTTTCTCGAGATTTTATCGTTAATTTTTTCTGATTTTTTTGCGAATTCGCAATGTCTAAAATGTGACGGTGCCTGATTTTTGAGAGAAAAAAATTTCGACCAAATATGCCGGAAAAAGCGTTATTTTTTTGGCATTTTCTCGAGATTTCATCATAAATGTTTTCTGAATTCTTTCACAAAGATGTAAATGAGCTATGTCCATGGCGTTCTAAATTCAAGGCCTAGCAAGCGTGCTTTGACGTCAAAATCCTGTGGACCTAATTAATGATGTCATTGCAGTGTTGACGTCAAAAGAAAGAAAAAAATCTAACGTTCACACCTATTTTTGACGTCGTGTAAGAAAAACAACACCGAAAAAATGGGTAGAAAATGCATTGTGCGTGGCTGCAAATCTAATTATAACAAAAGTAAAGCGTCACAAAATGAAAATATACGAATCAGGAATGAAGAAAAATTAGCCGATTTTCGTAAAATTCCAATGTATGGTTTCCCAAGCAAGAAGAAAAGACTCTATGAAAGGCAGCGCTGGATCAAATCCATTCCGTACCTTACCGAAGAGATCGTCAATAATAACAATACACCAGCGGTTTGCCGTAAACATTAGCCAGAAAACGCTACTTTTGAAACAGGTGTGTAACCTTATTGCTTTCGTTGAATATTTGAACAAGCTAAAGTCTTCGGATAAGTTTTTCTCTGTTCATAGCTTATCTATTATATTAACATATTTTCGATATTATAAAAAATCCAAATCTGATGCTTGTTTTTGTTGAAAATTTGTATTTATAATTCACTCATAGGCCCATAAGATACAAATCTACAACACAAAGTTCAATTAACTCTTAAACGCTATGTTTATTTCTTTCTTTAGGTCAGAACGGCCTTCCTCGACCAATGGAACCACCATCAATCTTTGATAATATACCGTCCAGTTCCATTCCAACACCTCTTCCACCTCCAAGACCAACAAAACGCACGTCTTTCGAAACGCGCAGCCAGCAGGAGGATGAGATGGAAGAGTTTAGAAATCGCGACAAACTAAAATTTGAGGACATCGCCAACTCCGATCGATTAACATTACTCGGTTTGCCTATCGTCGCATTTTAAGTCAATGGTGAACAGTGGATTCAATCTGGTGAATATATATCAGGAATACCATCATTTTCGCTGAAAATATCGAAAGATTTGAGATTCATTGCATACAAAATGGGTGTTCAATGTACCATAAAATCCCTTTCGAAAAATCGTATCACTCATCTCAATTCATGGTCGTGTCTTGAGGAAGCACTTTGCTTTTTGAAAAATAGTGAATTCACTCGGGGACAATAACAATATACGTTTAAGCTGGGAGCACCATAAAACATGCTTCTTCAAACATTACAACTTGGTGATTTTTGGCTTCGAAGGACATAAACGCTAGCTCAGGAGACTCGAGGATTGTTATATCAGAGGAAACCCCGTACTATTTGATTGTTAAAAAAATTCCATGGCATATCATTCGAAAAGTAAAATGTTTGGGCTTTCCAAATATATATTAACACATGGAGGTATTTCCCTAAAGAAAGTGACGCTGTACCGCTCTTTTCGAAGAGAGAAAATTACAGTATGATTGACCAACTTGGTTTAAAAAAAATTAATTCAAGCATTTAAGGTGTATCTTAAAAAAACCGAGTTATGTAACTCGAAAATTTAAGTAAGTAGTAAGTAAGTATATTCATCTAGTGGCTGTCTGCGGAGCCGGGAGTGAGGGAGTCTTATCCCCTTTTCTATTTGCGCTAGAACTTGGAGATTGAATGCCAAGGTGGAGCGCCACACCTACTCTCAGCTCCCAGTAACTTACCACCTAGATCAGATTACCCAATCTAAGCTACTCATCCGCTGAGTTGGTGGTGATCGGGTATTGAAGCCAAAACCCTTAGATTGTAAGGCGAATGATCTACCGACTGAGCTACCCGGTCAAAATTTAAGGTGTACCAAAAATGACTGAGTTATGCAACTCGAAAAATTAAGGTGCACCTCATGACCCAGTTAAAATTAGTTCGGAAAATCAAAGTGTACCTTAAAATCGAGTTGTGACATCATAACTTGAGATTTTCATAACTCGGTTTTTCATAGCTTCGGTTTTCCAGCCACGTTTAATCTTCTAGATCGTCTATGTACTCACTGGAGCTTTTTAGCAAAGGCTGATAGAAAGAGTGGGGAAATGCAAGACCAGAGTCAAAGTAAAGACAACAAAACGAAAATTTCGCCCCTCAATAAGACGATAAAATAGAACAATATAACCATGATTTGAGATAAAAATGGGCAAAAATGAATGCATTTTGTGCGACTAGGAACTTCAATATAATGTTTATTTCTTTCCTTTCTTTCCTTTCCTAACATAATTTCCTTAAAACAATCCTTTTGCCAATTGATTTTTGTAGAAAAAAACAATAAAAAACAAGGCGTTTTTTAGCCATTTGAAAGAGTCAAAATCAAAATTTTCTCTCTTCAGCGCCTCGTCAGTCACTGTAAACATTTGGTTTTTGGTTCTATTTCTTTATTTCTACAGTTGAAAGACTAGGGAGCTGGAGTCAAAAACTCTTTTTGTGGTATCATTCTCGAGAGGGAGATAGGAATTTAACTGTGGAAATAAGTTCCCGCCCACCAAAAGCGAATAAATTTTATTGCCGTCCTCTATTTTTCTGTCGCCTGCCACTCTGAAAAAAACCAAAACCACTGTAGAGAGCCATGTCAACTGAGTATAAAAAAAACTTGAAAAGCGCCAAAATTTTTGCCAAAAAAACTTGAAAAACCACTTCAAAAAGACCAAAAAAACCTTGAAAACCTTGAAAATATCCCAAAAAAGAATCCGTAGACACCCTGTGATTGACATTCAACATTCATTCAACCACTTTTGGATTCAACTTTACATATGCACACATTCAACTTTTTTGTACTTTGCCGGTATATTGTTTTACTAAATTAAGAAGGACTTTCTCGAGTTACGACCATATGATGGTATTTAAAGCTTGAGAAGCTCTATAAACAATAAAGGTTGTTATTAATGAAAGATAAATTAGAGGAGCAAATTTCTTTAAAGATTCCGGAAAAAGAATTAAATCATTGCTGAAATAAACTTCTGACTAAATTACAGTATTTAGTATTCAGTTTCAAAGACAAGAAACAAAATTTGACATACAAAACACTTTTTCCAGTCAATGAATCAGCTCATCATCATCATAACCAGTCTGCTATTTTGTTTGTTTTGATTTGCACAAGTAATATTGTAATTCGTGTTATATCATACACTGTTATGATTTGCATTCATAACACTCGCTTCAGCCTTTCAAAGCTAAATCAAAACTAAAATTGTAATATGTAATAATGGTAATAGCATATAACGTAATATAAAAATATGTATACTACCATCCCGAAAAAAAAACCCGAACATTTACGGAAGAGACTAATTATGGGGATGCTTGGGCGACAAAACAAACAAACAAACACGGGCAACAAAATTTCGAGATTCCAGTCCACTATCTATGCGTGAAACTATGACTGCCTCCTCGTCGCTACGCTCTTGCGGGGGCAATAACAATATACGTTTAAGCTGGGAGCACCATAAAACATGCTTCTTCAAACATTACAACTTGGTGATTTTTGGCTTCGAAGGACATAAACGCTAGCTCAGGAGACTCGAGGATTGTTATATCAGAGGAAACCCCATACTATTTGATTGTTAAAAAAATTCCATGGCATATCATTCGAAAAGTAAAATGTTTGGGCTTTCCAAATATATATTAACACATGGAGGTATTTCCCTAAAGAAAGTGACGCTGTACCGCTCTTTTCGAAGAGAGAAAATTACAGTATGATTGACCAACTTGGTTTTTAAAAAATTAATTCAAACATTTAAGGTGTATCTTAAAAAAACCGAGTTATGTAACTCGAAAATTTAAGTAAGTAGTAAGTAAGTATATTCATCTGGTGGCTGTCTGCGGAGCCGGGAGTGAGGGAGTCTTATCCCCTTTTCTATTTGCGCTAGAACTTGGAGATTGAATGCCAAGGTGGAGCGCCACACCTACTCTCAGCTCCCAGTAACTTACCACCTAGATCAGATTACCCAATCTAAGCTACTCATCCGCTGAATTGGTGGTGATCGGGTATTGAAGCCAAAACCCTTAGATTGTAAGGCGAATGATCTACCGACTGAGCTACCCGGTCAAAATTTAAGGTGTACCAAAAATGACTGAGTTATGCAACTCGAAAAATTAAGGTGCACCTCATGACCCAGTTAAAATTAGTTCGGAAAATCAAAGTGTACCTTAAAATCGAGTTGTGACATCATAACTTGAGATTTTCATAACTCGGTTTTTCATAGCTTCGGTTTTCCAGCCACGTTTAATCTTCTAGATCGTCTATGTACTCACTGGAGCTTTTTAGCAAAGGCTGATAGAAAGAGTGGGGAAATGCAAGACCAGAGTCAAAGTAAAGACAACAAAACGAAAATTTCGCCCCTCAATAAGACGATAAAATAGAACAATATAACCATGATTTGAGATAAAAATGGGCAAAAATGAATGCATTTTGTGCGACTAGGAACTTCAATATAATGTTTATTTCTTTCCTTATAGGGGTCAAGCAATTCCTGGTGCTGAATTATTAATGGGTGATTTACCCATGAGACTGCAAGAGGAGGTAGCTTATGAAGAGATGCATAAGATTATTATGAAGGTAACTTTTGTAAATCCCATATAGAACTCCATTCGGGAACTGTACCATAATTCCTACTCTATTGTAGATTTTGTACTAGTGTCAATGCAAAGACTTACGACGAGTATTTGGTATTTTGAAGTCTGGTCTGTAAATGCACGTCGACTCCCTGTTGGAATTCAGGAGCTACTGGATCTTTTGATTGAAATATTCATCAGAGGTAGATATCTAAGACAGTGTTCGGTCACGCTAGTGGGTTTTTATTTGACACTTGTATGCGTTATAGTTAAAAAATCATTTCTAATCATCTAATTATCATATTGAACTAAAGAACATCTTATTGATCATTTTTTTATTCCTAAATGTCTTCTAGGTACCAATATTTATGAACACCGACGATTCCTTCATGAGACAGCTCACTGCAAAGCTAATCACTTATGTTTTCATGCCAGGTAAGGTCTAGTTGTTGCTTTCATACCATATATTTTACAGCTAGAAAACACTTAATTAAAAATTTGTAAATGCATTTATCATCATCCTCTTTAGCTCTTTAGTGCACTTGAATAGTTTTTGTTACACCAGGCAGCACAAGGATCAACAAATGGCTGTTCTTTCTCAGACCGAACACTTTTTGAAGTGTGAAATTCAACTTTCAGATAGTTAGGGCGTTTTGGATCCACTTTAGACTTGTGAACCAGTTTAGCGGTATTCCATTGAATAAGCTCCTTCATCGGAAGCCATTCTAGTTCAACGATATTTTGGGTAGTTGCGTAACGTGACAATACATTACTGCAGTAATATTTTGCACCTTTTGGAGACGTCGAACCATGTATTTAGGAATTTGAGCAAATACTGCACTACCATAATTCAACTTTGACAGAATAGAGCCTCTGCAAGTGACCATTTTAGAATCCCATAATTGCCAGGCGAGTAATTTTAGCGAGTTACTCGCCAACAGAATCGCGGGTGAATAAAAGAGCGTGGTTGGATAATAAAAAATCATGCGAGATCATAAATTTCAAGATAGCAGGAATTCAGACGATGGCTGCTGGACGTGTAAGCTCGATTATCATTGAAACCTTATTATGCATGGCATCACTTATGATTAGGAGATATTTATACATTTTAACACCCGCAATTTTTTTGTAAATCAAGTTTGTTTTGATTTAACTTTGTATTTTAACGACCAGCCAGGTCCTTTATTTGAGGACCATGCAAGTTTCCCTTCATTACGTAATGTTTTCACCGCTTGAGTTAAAAAGGTATCGTATGAAGTTTGATCGCCGCCAAAATTCGATCCTTCAAGTCGTCCCGTCGTACTATAAGTCGTTCCGTCGCAATTTTCGGTAGTCGAATCATCCCAAGTTTCAAGTCGTCCCGTCGCACTAGAAGCTCGCAGGTCGTAATTCTTTTAAGTCGAACCATACCAAGTTTCTAGTGGTTCCTATCAGAAGTTAACTCGTCGGAACTTGGTACATGTTCCAATCATGTACGTTTAACTGTTTTCATAAGTGTTCATGTCATCCATCAGGTTTATTATGGAGATAAAAATATAAATATAAATTTACATTGTACACCACACGAACAAAATATTATCTCCACAATATTTTGATATCTTCTGAGGCAACGACTCGACTTAAAATTTGGGATGTTTCGATTTCCAAAAGATTCCAACTTCTAATGCAACCTGCAGACTTCTAGTGCGCCGGGACGACTTCTAGTACGACGGGACGACTTGAAGGGTCGAACTTTGGCAGCGATCTAACTCCGTAGTATCGCGCTTAGCAAAAGGTCTGTATCGTAGCTCTGTTTAACAGGATGCACCATAATACACCAGAAAAATCATGAGATTATTTCTAATTGTTTCTAGTCCTCAGGTAATCAGCTGAAGTTTTTCATCAACAGTGCCAAAAATAATTGAATATATTATAAGGTTGAATGAATGTAAAAAAAACTTAAATTTAAATTTTCTTTAAATAGATTTACACCTCACTGACAAGTAGTGAAAACAATTAAAAGTGGGGTAAATCACTTTTTATACGACAATAAGACAAGAAGAAAGAACATAGTTTGCTTACATTCATTCAACTTTGATGTCTGTTTTACATACCAGAATGGAAACTTGTCTAAAGTGTAAAGTCATGTATTGACTGACTCGTTCTATTTGACTGAAATTCGTTCCTGAAGGCTGATTTGTCAAATAAAAGGGACTAGTGAAGGAAAAAAAATTGTTCCCACGAGTATTTGGTACTTTTTAGACCGGTCTGTAAAATACACGTTGACCACCTGCTGGAACTCAGGAACTACTCGAGTTTAAAATACAAGACATTGTGCAAAATTTCTATACTATTTATCTAATTCTTCTTTTAATGATTTCGATTTTTATTCTTAGGAGATACGATCGTGTATAGTGGTGACGTTGGTCGAGAGATGTATATAATGAGACGTGGTTTGGTTGAAGTTTTATCCAAGGAACAAAATGTAATGGCTACTCTAGGACCAGGAGGATATTTTGGAGAGGTAATTTTATTACAAATCTAATCAAAAACAATCATGCTGTAGGATTTTGCATTTACAGTGTAGATTTTTGTTAGCTCTGTCTTTTAAAATATTTGTGTAATTCAATCATTACATTGTTTGATAAAAAAGTTTTCACCCATTCTTGCTCCCGAAATCTCTCTTTTTATACGTGAGAGCTAAAGAGCCATTTTTTAAAGAGTCTTCAGAAGGGTGTGATACCTCACCCTCTTGGATTTTGCTGAAATTTAGACCAAATGATCTATCACACAAGAAAATAAGACCCTGAAATTTCACTTTGATATCTCCAGTAGTTTTGAAGATACAGCGTCTCAAAGATAGGCTACTAAGCGAAAATTTACCTCTAAAAATCAGATGATTTTTTCTGATTACCTACAAAAAGTTCTTGATATCCACTGTAAATCAGCTTTCTAATGTACTTGAATCAAAATTCATTGGCTTTCAAAATCTGCTCCCCACCATGATTTTTAGGGGTCAATTTTCCCTTAGTAGATCTTTGAAACACTATATCTGCAAAATTACTTGAGATATCAAGGTGAAAATTTCAGTAGAGTCTTATTTCCTTTTTTGGTCAAAATTTCATCAAAATCTTAGAGGGCAAGGTGAGATTAAAAAAAAAGACTCTTAAAAGGATTTTGCGGTAGGGTACTACAAAATGTAAATGTCGTTTTTTGCGAAATCTTTTGAGTAGAGCTTCGTTGTCATAAACAACCGATTATGACTTAATTTTAGGGCTAAAATACAATTACGATTTGATTTTGAACGTTTTATTAAAAAAAATTTAAAGTATTTTTTATGCTTTTGAGAATACAAAATTCTGCACTTTTTTGTCAATATTTACTAATAAAAATTGCTCCTATATGACTTCTTTTATTAAGTTCTTCCTTCAAAACCGAAAACCGAAAAAAAATATTGAGAGTAATCTTCAATCGTACGAATAAAACATGGTTCAAAGGAAAATAGTAAAATATAAACTCTTAGAACAAAGTAGTATTTTTTTGAATTCAGAGGTAAGCGTAACTAACCTACGCTTTTCCCAAAAAACGGCTGATATTATTTAACAAAATTCAACTGACCAATTTAATTCATCCCGACATTTTTGGGGAAGTCCATTGAAAACTACCCATAATAATATTTGGACAAGCCAACATTGTGCCAGCGTGAACAGGGTATCTCAAACCTTCTCGAGGTGTCATTTTTTCCTTCGGAAGGAAAGTTGGCCTGTTTTTAGAGTTAATGGATTTCCATTCAAGTTTAGACATGCTAAATTCTGCTCTCTCGCGTATTGGTAGCCATTTCAGCGAGATCACGTCTGATACGTTTGAGTAGCGGCCTCTCACAAAACTGGTGGTTACGTTTTGTATCCGCTGCATCTGCTGGATGAGGTAGGATGGTGCGTTAATGAAAAGAGCATTGCCGTAGTCACGTTGGCTCAATACAAGCGATTATAAAAGCTGCTTCCGTAGGATGGTAAGGTAGGTAGCGCTTGATACGACAAAGTGACTTGAGTGTAGCATATACTTTAGACGTATCTTTTTTTTTTATATGAGCGTTCCATTTCATATCCTCACTAAACGTTATACAGAGGAGTTTGAATGTTTTGACACGTTCGATGGTTTTTTCGTCAAGAGATTTTATCTCGTATTCAAGCTGGTGTCGTCTGGCCATTTGTTGTGTCGAGAATAGCACGTCTTTTTCGAATTGAATAGAATATTCTGGGTTTTCGACCATCTCTGGAGATCTTTGATGTCATTGTCGATTGTTTCCGTGCACTCTACGAAGTGTTAGGGTCTTGTGTGACGATACAGGCTGGTGTCGTCTGCATATTGCATACACTCTGCATCAGTATTTATTGACATGTCATGAACGTAGATATTAAATAGAACAGGGCCGAGGATACTCCCTTGGGGAACACTATTCAGTACGGTAAGTCTGTTCGATTCCTTGTCATTGATCTGTACGAATTGTAGACGGTTTGATAGGTAACTTTTAGTAGTAATGCAGACTTTGAAAAGTTAAGTTTATGAAGTTTTTCAATCATTATTTCGAAATCCACTGTGTCGAATGCTTTCAAGAAATCAGCCATAACAGAAAGAGTAACCTCACCACTACATATCCATCGCCTTTGATGATATCACTCTTGATTTTCATACATGTTGTGATCGTACAGTGTCCTTTTCGAAATCCAGATCGGTGGTTGGATAGAAGCATTAGAATTCTTTCGTATACTTTTGAAAGGATTGGGAGAATGGATATCGGTAGGTAATCTGACGGTTCACTTGGTTCATCGACTTTCGGAATAGGGGTTCGAGATTTTCCATTGGTTTGGAAAAGCGTTCTCCTCGATTGCAGTGTTTACTATGTGACAAATTGGACTGGTGATTTCGTTAATACAAAGTTTTAAGAATTGCGAGGGTATCTTATCTTGTCCGGTGGAGCAATCATTACGGAGTGAGAGGATTGCTTTTCTTACGTCCGAGTAGGTGGTTTTAGAGAAGCTGGATGTGTTCGGATTATCAGGACGTGTATCAATCAAATTCCGCAACGTTTCTTCAGGCTTAATTACAGAGTTCAGTAGCCTTACTATGGTTGTGTTATAATGTTCATTAAGTGCGTTTGGGTCAGTCAGGGTTGCCCCGTCTGCTGAAAATGTCTCGAATTTAGCAAAAGTCTGGAAATGTCTGGAAAGTCTGAGAAACATGTACTGTTTTCACTGTTAACTTTATTATCTTTGTTAAAGACAACCTTAGAATTTTGGTTTTTGCACGTTTTTTTACTTGTATATACTTTGTCACTTATAAAAAAGTCTGGAAAATATTGGTGTTTTTTACCTAAAGTCTGGAAAAATTTGGCGATTTTAAGCAAAAATATCTGGAAAAAATTGAGGTTTTTGGGCAAAAGTCGAAAGTTTCCTACCCGTGGCAACCCTTTCAGTGTCGATACTCCTTGGGTTTGGATTTAAAATCCGGTAGATGGTATTCCAAACTTCTTTCGGGCGTTTTGATGACAGTGCTTTTTTATAAAAGTTTGATTTGGTATTGCGTATGTGTTTCTTCACTTCGTTTCTAGCTTTACGGAATGCACCCCATGCTTGTTCGTTATGGGGTCGTTCATGTGCTCGAGTTCATAGTTGGTCACGCTCGCGGAGCTTAGCAGAAAGATCTTTCAGCCATGGAGCCGGTGGTCTCCTTATTTGCTAATTCGCGCACCTTTTAATTTTCGCGCGGCCCAGTGTACGCAAAAATAGGTATTTTTCGCGCACCGTTTAATTTCTGCGCAGTGGTAGTGCGCGAAATTAAGAACATTAAGGTACTTCGGCCGCTGATCTAACAAGCTCAACTAAAAGAAACCAGTCTTGAAAAGTAAAGTTAAATTAAAAAAAAAATTTTTTTATGAAAAAAAAAGTTCGCAAAAAAAGAAAAAAAGTCTACAAAAAAGAAAGTTTGGATGTCCCTTCTCGGCTCCTGTACATTTAAGCATAAAATCACTATATAAACGGTTTTTTATAAGAATATACTCAAAATTAATTCTTTCACAAAAATGCTCGTTTCAAAAGCTGTAAAACGGCTTTTAAGACGTAGCACTATTTTCATCATGTTTTGAATTTTTGCATTTAGGTTGGATTGATATTTGGAGAACCTCGCACTGCAGATGTCAGAGCAAAAACTTTCTGTGAGCTAGCAATGTTGAGGAAGAGTGACCTGGATGAAGTTTTGGTCAACTTTCCTCTTATTGAAAAGTAAGTATTTTTTCAACATAAGCCCATAGACGAGTCATCCATTGATTTTGATTGATTGGTCAAATTTGGTAGATACTCAATCAGTTTTCTACCGACATACGATCGTTTGTAATTGTCTGCTTATCAACTCATCGATTGCTGCTCGATCTTCCTGAATTTAGGAAGTACCTTTTATTACACGTTCTTTTGGACCTACATCGGAGATGCTTTAAATTAACCTTTGTCTGTTCGTTCGCTCGTTCGTCCGTTTTTTCTCGAGATTAGCTCATTAGTTTTCTGATTTTTGGCACAAAGGTGCAAAATAGTGATGTACAAAAAGTGACGGAGCCTGATTTTCGAGAAAAAGAATTTCCGGCCGAAAATAGCAGAAATATGCTGAAAACCTGTTTTTTGGCATTTTCTCGAGATTTTATTATTAGTTTTTTCCGATTTTTTGCTCAGAGATGCGTATTAGCAATGCCCAAAACATAGCGCAGTTCGATTTTTGAGAATTTTTTTTTTCCGGCTAAAAATACCGGAAATCGCCGTTTTTGCATATTTTCATTGGACTTTTTCTTTAAATTTCTTCGTTTTTTCGAACAAATACATTATTGATAACAATGCCCTCCATCAACTATTATTCAATTGTCAATAAAATCGATTTTTGAAGTCGGAGGTTTCTAAAAATCAGAGGAACAGCCGATTATCGTCAGAAAAACGGTTTTTCTTGGATTTCTCGAGCTGCACTTTATATTTTTTCATGGAATTTTACACAAATAGAAATACCTTAAATGAGACTAAGCCCGATTTTGGAAAAGGAAATCCCGGCTGAAAATGCCAGAAATATGCCGGAAAACCGTTTTTTGGCATTTTCTCGAGATTTTAGTATTAGTTTTTTCCGATTTTTTGCACAGAGATGTGTATTAGCAATGCCCAGCAAAATGTGGCTGATTCAAATATTTCAGAAAGCTTTTTTTCCGACCGAAAATACCGGAAATATGCCGGAAATCGTCGTTTTTGCAGTTTTTTATTGGACTTTGAACGCCGGGGGGGGGGGGGCGTTGGAATAAGCAGGGGGGTTGTAAAAATCTCAAAATTTAATAAGCGGGGGGTTTGGAATAAAAATGTCCTGGGTGGAAAATGCTTGAAAAGGAGGCTAATACAGCAGAATTAAGACAAGAAAAGGGTACTTTCAAAAACATTTTCCCAAAAATTAATAAGCGGGGGGGAGTTGGAATGAGAATGTCCTAGGTGGAAAATTTTCGAAAAATTAATTAGCGGGGGGGGCGGCTATTAGGTACCCGAGAGTACTCAGGCTCAGAATAAGAAACCAAGTTAAGGAACAGTTAAGAGTTAAACATGAGCTTATAAATATTTACAATAACCTTAACAAAAATGATGACATATTGATGAAACGACATTCAGCATGACTAAAGAGAAAATATGCAGCATTTATGCAGGTACAGAAGTTAGATATTTTGTAAATCCTAACTTGGCTGAAGAAAATTAGGAGTTCGATAACGACAAGTGCAAAACGCTTACTACTACTACTACTACTACTATACTACTACTACTACTACTACTACTACTACTACTACTACTACTACTACTACTACTACTACTACTACTACTACTACTACTACTACTACTACTACTACTACTACTACTACTACTTTAATACTTACTACTTACTACCTACTCCGGTTTGTTGTACACTTTACAGACCAGGGCCCGGTTGTTCAAAAAATCGATTAGATTAAATCCTGATTAACACTAATGGCGATTAAATTTCGATTAGTTAATCGCAGGGATTAACTTCCGTTGTTCTGGGAAAACCCTTTTCGAATGTTCCGTGACGTCATTTTTCAATTTTCGAACGTTCCCTGCGAAACCAAAACAAACAAGGAGAAATAAAAAAAACTCATTCAATAACAATAACAATCGAACAATCTATACAAAATGTCAGGAAAAAGACCAAGAAAAACTAACTTCACTGCTGATGAGATCAGAATCATCTTGGAGGAATACGAGGCTAGTCAGAGCACGATTGAAGGAAAGTTCTCCCCTTCAATAACAAACGCTGCTAAACAAGCTCTATTCTCAACTTCAGTTGAGCTAGAATCTGAGAATGTCTGTGTGTGTGTCTGTGTGTGTGTCTGTCACCAAAACTTTGGGGCAGGCTGGAGACTTCAAAAATGGTCCGATTTGGCTGAAATTTTGCACACTTGATCCTTGGGCAAATCCCTGGGGGTGTTTTTTTCATTTTTTCAAAATTATAATTTTTGGGGCCTGGGGACGAGTTTTTCGCCAAAACGAGGCTAAAACTTTGGGGCAGGCTGGAGACTTCAAAAATGGTCCGATTGGGTTGAAATTTTGCACACTTGATCCTTGGGCAAATCCCTGGTGGTGTTTTTTTCATTTTTTCAAAATTTTAATTTTTGGGGCCTGGGGACGAGTTTTTCGCCAAAACGAGGCTAAAACTTTGGGGCAGGCTGGAGACTTCAAAAATAGTCCGATTTGGCTGAAATTTTGCGCACTTGATCCTTGGGCAAATCCCTGGGGGTGTTTTTTTCATTTTTTCAAAATTTTAATTTTTGGGGCCTGGGGACGAGTTTTTCGCCAAAACGAGGCTAAAACTTTGGGGCAGGCTGGAGACTTCAAAAATGGTCCGATTGGGTTGAAATTTTGCACACTTGATCCTTAGGCAAATCCCTGGGGGTATTTTTTTCATTTTTTCAAAATTTTGATTTTTGGGGCCTGGGGACGAGTTTTTCGCCTAAACGAGGCTAAAACCCAAAATGCTATAATTTTTCTTAAGCCATTAAGTTTACAATTGGGCCTACAAATGATTTCAAAGATACTGAAGTTGAGCCAGTGCGGTTAGCACGTTCGACAGTGGGAGAACATAACTTTGAAAGTCAATGCCCTCGGTGGTGCAAATAGAAGCACGAAAGACATAGAGACAAAATGGAAAAATCTAAAATCCGATACAAAAATCACTCACAACGAGTATAAAAGATACGTCAATGGAACTGGTGGTGGCCCTCCAACAAAACCCCCAACTGAAGCTCAGCATAAAGTAATTTCCCTTTTCGAAGGACGCCCTTCCTTCGAAGGTCTAGATGGTTTTCCTCATCGTTCATCAATGATACAGGTAAAGAAAACTCTATGTTTCAATTATTCCATTCGTACAAATAATTCTCTTTATGACATTAATTTCAGTCAGTGAAGAACAATGCATGTAATAAGTTTTTCTTTGTTCTTGAACATAACGAAAGAAAAAAAATACCAATAAAATAAATAATATTTTAATCTACCCTTGTCTTTTTAGATATCCAGAGCAACTCGATTTCATTAGATCAACCCGGGCCTAGCAGCCATAATAAACTCATCGAGAATGATGTGATGTTGTTCAGTCCACACTCTAAAACCAACCAGAATCCTTTTACAATACAGTCAACTTACAGTCAAAGAAACCCTCAAAGAAAAATAAAACAAGCACCTTAACTATTCAAAGACAATGTCTAATCAAAGAGCTGAACATTCAAAAAGCAAAGCTAAAATTTCAGCGTTTGAAAAACAAAGAAGTGTTATTGAAGATAAAAAATGAACGAAGGCATACTGAGTTGCTCGATCTACAGCAAGAAAAGGGAGCTTTAGAGTTGACCCTAATGAAAACAAACTTTGTTTATGTGGACCCTACCGAAGAAAATATCAACAATTTTAACGAACAATAAATAAAAAACTTGGTATAATATACAGTTAACTTATTTTTTTCCACAGCACACCATTTACCACACTCATTTGTTTTTGACTGTCTCCCTTTTGTTGACAAATAATTTTTGTCGACACTGTAATGTCATACGTTAGTTCCTTTTGTTTAGAGAAAAATCTTTCTTTCGTTTTGAGAGAATTCTTTTGTCTTGAAAACCATTTTTTCTTTTGATAATTTTCGCCTTCTTTTGTTTTGAAAAAAATTTCTTTTGTTTTGAAAAAAATTCTTTTGTTTTGAAAAAATGTTTTGTTTAGAGATTGACAAGTGCGACCTGCTCGACGGGTTCCCTAAACAAGTTTAACAAGATCGAATGAACGAAAACATTCGAAAATTCTAGAGATTTGTAAACAAATATTAGAAAGTTTGAATGACTGTGTGTGGTCGGTGGTGTGTTGTGTCGTTTGTAAAATGTAAATTGATAATATTTTTGATAAAGATCTTATGTATTTGAACATGTTTTTTAAAAGAATGTATTTGCAATACGATCGCGTATTGCACCACGATTTTGATTGTCTCCATCATAAGGTTCTGCCTCAAAGTCGTCTGGGTCTTCTTCATCTTCAAATGGGTCTTCATTTAACATAATAGCAATGTTATGAAGGATAAAGCATGTACCAATTATTTGACATGCTTTTATAGGGTCGACTCTCAAACCAAATCGTAACGCAGGAAATCGTGCTTTTAACAAACCAAAGCTTCTTTCGACTGAACTTCTAGCTCTCTTTTGGCATCGGTTGAATCGTCTTTCTCGTGGTGTTACACCCTATCATAGGGGGTCAAAAGGTAGCGTGATAAAACATATCCAGAGTCTCCAATAACCAAGCCATCGTCTATAGAGTTGTTGTTATTATCCAAATGATTTTTGACTGCAGAAACACGAAAAATAAAACTATCATGTGTCGACCCCGGCCATCTTGCATCAACATCGAGGAAACGATAATTATGATCAGTCTGGGCTTGAACATTTATAGAATGATAATTTTTTCTGTTTACAAAGTCTTTTTCATCTTCATGGGGGCAAGAAATTCTTACATGTGTGCAATCGATAAAAGCAATTGTGCTTGGAAAGCCAGCCATTCTGTAAAAACCTTGCTTGATCTGTCTTTTGTTGGGCAGTGGTAGGGAATACAATGAATTGGTTTTTCTTGCGATTGAGAGCTTGACAAAATTGGGGAACAATCCTTGAAACAGTTGATTTATCCACTCCAATAACATCTCCCACAACTTGTTGGAAACTTCCACATGCCAAAAACTTCAAAGAAATCAACACTTGACTTTCCACAGACAAAGCGTGCTTTCTTTGTGTAGGTCTTTGCAGATCTTGTCTGAGAAGATTGGTTAAAAACACAATGCCTTGTCGTGAAAAGCGAAAGCGCATCCGAATGTCCTCATCTGAAAAAGTGTTGTTATGCATAAAATCTTTCAGTCTGTATGTTCTTGGACGTCTTCATTGCAAATTTCCATATAAAATCATGTTCATGGTGGCCATTTCTCACTTTGTTTTAAGCTTAATCTTTCCTTAATCCACCTCCCGAGCAGGATTAAGTTTGGGGTGTTTAAGTATAAGTTAATCTCTTTTTTAATCGTGATATTTTTTGAACAACAGACAAATTTTCGTTAATCGGCGCTAATCGCTATTTAATCCGGACTTAAGCTAATCTGCCGCTAATCCACTTTTGAACAACCGGGCCCAGAACTCTCCTTCGCTTGTTCTAAATCTCTATCCTAAAAAAATGGTTTTGTAATATTTGAATGCTAAAACACAAGTCTTTGCTTTAATATACTTACTTGAAAAAAAGTGTTCTTTAAAAGAATATTTAGCACGTAGTGAGTATATATTCTCTTTGCCTGGTATGAGTATAAAACAAAAATGACATAAGGCCATTATCTAGTTGTTTTTTTTCCTAAACCTACTCCCTCTTATGACTCTAATGATAAGAACACGCGTTAATGTTTAAAACAGCTATTTCAGGGCTCTTGAATATAAATAGGGGGTCGATCTCTATCCTATTTTATGATCTGCAACATATCGAATGGTACCAAAATACTTCTTCGAATCGGTTTGGGAAGCTTTATATTCAATAACTGCCCCGTCAACGACCACCAGACGAATATACTTATAGATCAAGAAATGTCCCGAAAAAGTGTTTTTTTCGAGAATTCCTCGAGATTTTCCGACATTTTGTTTATTTTGAATTCAATGATTTCTATTGATCAGTCGGGTAGATCCACAAAAGCATCACTTGTTTCGGTTTAAAGATTTAATACGACTATCATGATTATTAAATGAAATTTTAGGCAATTAGAAGCCACTGGGTCAAATGAGAATGTGCTGCGAAAAATCAAGGAAGTTGCCAAACAAGCGGGTGGAACTCGAAAAGCAAACCGCATCGATATCATCGATAAAACACGGAAACTGAGAAGCAACTCTACTTTTCGAAGGCAATCCATCATTAAAGAGCTGTAAGTATAACCTGATAACGGCAATATTGACATTAATCCAGTGACGAAGGGACATTTTTGCTTCAATCTTCTGTTGATTATTAACAAGGTAGGTTTCTAAAAGTATTACTTGTTTATTTATGTAAAAATCTTATTTGTTTTAAAGAACAGAGGAAGAAACCAATGTTAACGAACAATTGAACAAAGAGTTTTCGGAACCATACGCTGGCTTACATCCTATATTGAGATTTTCCTCCTACTTCTTGATGAGGTTTGACACTATTACAATTATGACTTCGACGCTGATACGCCAAAAGGAATTAATGCCTCACGCCAAATATATTCGGCGTACTGTGCACTAATTCCAGGTCCACCGACTTTTATATTTTATAAAATGTTACCACTTTAAACAGTTTCCTATTACGTTCAATGCGGGGAGATTTACCTGCACTTTAAAGTGTAGTATTCTTTCAATAATAGCTGTTACAAAAAAAAGATTAAATTTGGCCTTTTTTTACTGTTTTTTTTTGTCTTCATTTCCCACTTCGACCTCAATAATACAGTATTGGAAAATTAAAACCCAAAAAGTCTTCATTTGTCAGCAGACTGGGAATAAAAAATCTTTTTACCACGACACCATAGTCGCAAGAAATTCATTTTGAAGTTTCTGGTATATTTCTTTTACCTAGTCGCAAAATTTCATTTTAAGGTTTTGAAAACTTTTTTTCCTTTGAAAAATAGATCATGCCTAAAATTAATTAGTAGACTGTACAATATTCTTTTTACAATTTCTCTGTTTTCTTTTAACTCTGTAGGAATACGATTAACCCAAATAGTATGTTTTTCACCACATGGACCGCAGTAACTGTTGCTGTATCTTGCGTTTACTTCTGCACACTTGGCTTCAATATTGCATTTCTAAAGGATAATCAAATCTTACAGATTTTGAATTACTCTTTTGATTTCTTCTTCATAGTTGATATGTAAGTGATGCTTAAATTTTCCTCCCTGGACTGAATTATTGAATATTTTTTTCTTCTAGATTAGCAAAAAGTATGGTGGTAATTTCTTAAACACAACAGTTTTCTCCATTTAGCTTTCATTTCATGTCAGTACGATCAGTAGTTATTTTCCCAGTTTTCCAAAAGTTTATTTTAAACTTTTTTTATCTTGGTGATATATTTTTTACCTTGGATTGCATTATCCTGTTATAGCCATGGTTGTAGCTATTGACAGGTGATTTCCAATCGTCAACATTGAAAAACAATTTTCATGTATCAGGCGAAAGTTTTGATTTTGTCTTCTCATTTTATTTTTTAGTTACATCAAAATGCATGTCTGTTTTTATAACAGTGATGGAGTATTGGTTACACACCCAACAACTACAGCCAAAAATTACTTCAGGTATGTATTTTAGATTCATTTATGCAGAGCAACAATAATCGACTTTAATCGGGTACAACAGAAAGCATTAAGTATCGGTTTAATCCCTCTTTTTTTTAGAATCTTGGCCAGCTCAAGTACACACAGTAACTTACTTCTTGCTTCTTCTTTAGCTCTAGTTCGCGAGTGCCAACATTGAGTGGTTAGGGCGAAAGGCCAACCATATCTTTTTTTCTTCTTTTCTTCGAGACTTCTTTGTAGAACTCGTCTGCTGAGCGACCACCAAGCACGTGATTCTTCGAGTGTTTTGATTGTTTGGCCTCTCTTCTTGTTAACGTTGTCGTTGAAAAGCAGCTATTTGACGATGCTGAATCTGGAACATGTGAACTGTGTTGGAACATTTTTTCCAGGCATTTTCAAAAATCAATTTGAAGTTATCCTTTGTATGTTGACGGAAAAAAAAGAAATTAACTCTCCAACTGTACAATGATCTTGACTTTAACCAAGGTCGCTTTGATAAAGTGAATGAGAACCTTTTTTTGCCTTTCCGTTTTCTTTCGGTTAAAATATCAGATGTAAAAATCCGTCAAAATTAGGTTAAATATTGAAAGAATACAATTATACCATGACCCATATATGACATGCTATAAACAGCACTTAATTCGGGGGTAATAGCATAATGAACACAAGATAATTGTTATGTCAACATAACGAGATCATTTATGTTGACATAACAAGATAATTATTATGTCGACATAACAAGATAACAACAAGATAATCATTATGCGAGATGATTTATGTCGACATAACGAGATAATTATTATGTCGACATAACAAGATAATTTATCTCGACATACCGAGATAATTTATCTCAACATAACAAGGTATATCTCAACATAACGAGATAATTTATATCAACATAACGAGATAATTTATATCAACATAACAAGATAATTCATATCAATATAACGAGATAATTCATATCAACATAAATATTCATATCGAGATAACGAGATTATTTATCTCAACATAACGAGATTATTTATCTCAACATAACAAGATAACTTATATCATAATTTAAGTCAATATAACGCGATAACACATCTCCGCTATCGAGATAACACTCCTTCGCTAGAGATACTCCGTCTTTGACTCAAACGCAGGAGAGAGTATGTTCCGGTTTCGAATCCCTTCCGGGAGAGCGTTATCTCTTTATGTACTGACATAATATTTATCATAAATATATCATAATGACTAATTTATCATAATTTTAATTTATCATAATTATAATATTAATTTATCAGAATTTTAATATTATCATTATATTTGCATAATTTTTATCTCATTATGTTAACATAAGATTTATTTAAGGTGCATACCATTTAGCCAAAAACCCAAAAAAGTGAAACAGAGGGTTTAGCGAACGCATTGATTCATTTAAAAGTTCACCTAAACAGACGATCAAAGCCAACAGTCTTTTTTCTGTGTTTTCTTCGTTCGCTAAACCAAGGGTTTAGCAAACAAACTGCACCATTTGATTTTTTGTTTTGCTAAACCATTATTCTAACCAAGCACTACACCTTGTGTATGCTGGTTCACTAAGTGCACGCATGCATGAGCCCTAAGCTTTAATGTTTTCTTCCGTTGGGCTACCATTTTGAAATTCGTTGCTGTGACTTCAGGCAAGATCCTAGAAATCGAATTAGCAATGTAACATCTACTTTGTTTAGGTAAACAAACCCAAACCATTTGTAGTTTAGTGAAACAGTTTCAGTTTTTTGGTTTTGAACATTAAAAGGTATGCAACCTTAATTAATAAAAACCTGCGTTGTGTTGATATAAATATAATTTCGTTCATCTTGTTAAATCAAAATGTCATATTACCTTATATTATATTATAATAATTATCTTGTATCTTGTATATTGATATAAATTATCTCACTATGTCGACATAAAAAGGTTATCTTATTAATACAATATGACGATATCAATTATCTTTATCATGTTCTATTGACATAAATATTATCTAGCTATGTCGATATAAATTACATGTTATATATTATGTGAACATCCTATTGCTCCCGATTAAGTGCTGTTCATAGCATGTCATATATGGGCCACGGTAGGATTATCAACACATTTAAATTTTCCTGCATGTGATTCTACCATACAGTTTCTTGTTTCAAACAGACGCCTCTCTTAGAGAGGAGGAGTTTATTTGAAGCGAACGTTTATTGAATTATTCAAAGTAATACGGTATAGAGTCATTAACATTAGGCAGGTCGGCAGACCGGTTTGCTATCTGAACCAATTTTTCAAAAAATTTTAAAATTTAGATAGTCAGGTAGAGAAGATGCTTTTTTATTCTGCTACTGGCAGTTTCATGTCACTTTTGTGACAATCTTCAGGCAACTAAAAATAAAAAATATTCGTTACTTTATCTATTTAGAGAAAATAATTCAATAGCTTATTCTTTTTAATATTTACGTCAAAAAATTCAAGATCGAATTTACGACGCTGGCGAAATTCCGCCAAAAAACTTCTGAAACCATTCTTCTAGTTTTGATGTTTTTTAGATATGTCGGAATTATTTTTAAGAAAAGGATCCTGTTCAATTGGTCTGAAAGTTTAAATATTTCTCGGCTAGTTTGCGGACTATTTATAGAGAGGAAAAAATCCTCTTCTTCCTTGGCTGACGGTTAAAATCTTTAGCCGATACGACAGGGTTTTCTCAGCTGTTGAAAAAGTATTCCCTTTCATTTATGAAGCGTACAGGGGGGATCGGTACTAAAATCTCAGACATATATGGTACCAAAAGGGTTATCAAGAATTTTTTGCATACCACCACCCCATTTCAGAGAAGCGGTTTGAGGGACATTTAGACACAAAGACCACCCAACTTTGTTTTTTTCAGAACAAATTTTGTTTTCTCGGTACCGTTTTTCTCAAAAGTGCTAATTTTTAAATAAAGACTCATTTTTTGCAAACATTGGTATTTTCAAACAATGCTGCTTTATAAATTGAGCAAACTTTAAAAGACATTTAACTGAATGCAAAAACAATTTAACTCTGGAAATTTGCTTCGAAAATGAGAAAATTTAAACAAGCTTTTTGAAAATTTTCAAGAATTCTGAAAACAAATCATAAAAATTCTGAAAAAGATTCAAAAAATGATAAAAATCACTAATTTAGTACCAATTTACTAAAACTAATTCTAAAGCTTCAGTCTGGATATCATTTTTCTGTTTATTTTTCATCGAAATATGCGTTCTATGGAATGTCATTTAAAGTGACGTCAATTCGATAGTTTGGTTTCAAACGTTTGACGACACTGAGGACAATATGAATGAAATTGCAAATTTTTTAATTTTACAGGTCGCTTGCATGTAATATTTTTACGAATGTTAGAAAAAAAGGGTTTAAAAAATGAGTAAATAAATTGTTCCTTAAATTTCGTTTTCTATCACCGTATTTTATTATACTTTTAGGCGAAGCTTCATTCTCGATTTCATTGCAGTACTTCCTATCGATGCTTTTCTTTTAAACTCAAGTAATGGTTAGTATATATTTACAGCTCGAACTGCTTGGAAAAATAAGGACATGCGATGAAAATATTGAAATATTAATTTAATGTTATTTGTGGATGTGTTCATTAAAACACAGCTACTTGTTTTTAAACACCCGCATCCTTCCAGATCAGTACATTATCAGTAAAAATCGCCGTTAAAGTATTTCCACTCACTTAGAACTGCTAGAGTACAAATTTGGCCTTTTGGCTAGAAATCTTGATTTTTCCTGAACTTACTTAAATATAAAGGCTTACATTACCTCTCTGGCATTGTAGATCCTTTCAGGGCATCCCTGGGGACTCTATAAACACACTCTTATGCTCCTATCACAAGAAAGATATTTTCTTTTTTGACGTCAGAAAGGAAAGGGTTTGTTCATCTATGGTAACCATACTTTTTCTTCAAACTATCATATTTTAAGAAATATCTGAGCTATGAACCTCAAATCTTGCATCCAGGCTCCAAATCTACTAGGGTACGAGTGTTGAGAATTTCATGGTGATAAGATAATCAGAAAAAAAAGTTACGTCAAAAATTCTAGGGGTGCAGTTTTTTTGTATTTCCGTAAGATTACAAAAACGAATATTATAGTAAAGAAGATTTTGCACATATGGCTGGCCCCCGTGTGACGTCATCAAGTTTGTCGGGGTTGAAATTGAAGGCGAATATCTGTGAATATCTGTCTATCTGCTTCAAATGAGGCTTAAGAGAAAAATTTTCTTCCAAGGATTCCAAAAGATATCACAATATGAAATATGAAAATCAATATTTTATTAGCTATATGGAAAATTGCTCAAAAAATGACGTCTTCCACTACAAAAAGTCTTCAAACTCGTTTCATTTGAATAAAAACCTTTTAGGGCTCATGGAACAAAAAATATTACTATGAGTCATAAAGTATATGTCAAGAAATAAGAATTGGCTTTTCCAGAAAATATTTGGATATGGAGTGGGGTGGAGGATAAAACATTTTAGGAAATTTGCCTCCCGGACATTGAGACTTTTGACAGCCCGGACAGCTGGTCTAACCCACCGGACAAGCATCAGTTGACTCCTGGACATTCAAAATTACCCTCAAACAGAGAAAAACTACCCCCGGACAAAGCAAAGTAGATTTTCCACTATCCCCTGGTCACTATCCTCCACCCCCATGTAGAAACATTTTTTGAAAGAGTTCAATTTCTGTCCAACTACCTTATTGGTATATATTTTCGCGTGTTACAAATTTTCGCGAATCGCGAATTTTTTTCGAAAAAACGTGTTTCGCGTGTATTAAATTTCGCGATTGCCGACTTCTGGAAAATTTTCGCGTGTATTAAATTTCGCGACTCACTAAACTTGGTATTTTCAGAAAGTGGGAATATAAAGCAAGAAAAAGACTGATTTTGCTTGAAACACAACGTTTTTGATGTAAAAATACTAACAAAAAATTTTTCGCGTGTATTTAATTTCGCGATTTTGTAATTTTGAAAAATTTAAACAGTATTAAATTTCGCGAAAATCGACCAAAAAACTCGCGAAATTAAGTACCCGGCAAAATTTGTAACACGCGAAAATATATACCAATAAGGTATATTCACTCAGGAGATTTGGGTGGCAGAGCATCATATGCATTTCGTCCTTATTGGGACTCATCAACACTGTGTGCTGCACCCTGGCTGGCCAAATCGATTTAGTCAGCATCTCTAAACCACAAAATCACTTGTGGTTCAAACAGAGAGAAATAGTAAACAGAAGGGAAATTCCCTACGGAATTCTTTATTGACTCCTTTGGAGCCAAGCTTTACTGTCTCAAAAGGGAGGAAAGCCTCAACTGCATGAGAGGAGATCAATAATATATATGTGAAGACACAATCACTTGTGGTTCAAACAATGTAGGCCTATATATCGTGAAGATCAGAGATCTGACCTCAAGAAAAGCAAGTGTTGAAAGTACTAAATGAAATAAGAATGAAACACTAAAAGAGATTAATATTTATCATAATGGTACAGTTTTTTTCTATTTTTTGAATTAAAAAAAAAAGAAGAGAAAACTGGCAAACCAATAGATATAAAATTTAAAATGCTAAGCAGAAACATAAGCACATCAATTATAAGAAACACAAACTAAAAACTACCTAAAAGCCCAACAAAAATATAATGTTATATGATGTCCCCGACTTGCGAGAGGTGCAGCTGCTTTAAACATGTTTTAAGGACTTCCAACACTCACCTGCTCGCAGTCCAAACAAACTAACAAACATAAAAACTGCAGAAACTCACACACAAATACAAAGAAACATACTCTTACGAAGTCAACGCCACAAAAAGGCTAAACAACAGACAAAGCAAACAAGTTCAAAGAGACAAGTAACAAGACAATACACAAAAGACGAGTATCAATATGTTAGACAAAAACACAAATTTTCCAAAAAGTTGACCCGGTTCAAAACCAAACTTTCGAAGTGCCGTGCAGACGGCCGCGCGAAAAAGAACAAAAATGTAGTTGCCCTAAGAAATCACTCAAAGATTCCAAATTTCATGAAAGTCTCTGAAAATCTATCAAAGTACTTTATAATTTGTTTTCACAAGAAAGATCTTTCAGCTCCCTGATTGAGCATGCGTTTGAATAGTTCTAAAATTCTGGGCAGGATAACATCTTCAAAAAGAAGAGGGTATCTACAATCATGGGCGAAATATATTGACATTTTTTTGTATTTTAACGTTTTTCAGAATCTAAAGTTCGGGCGAGAATTGCTATTTTAGTACTTCCACTTTCTTTTATTGAATATTTTGATTTTAGAGGGGACTTATTCGAGCAAATTTGAGCTTTGAAATCCTGAGATCCTAATGTTCTAAGTCTTAAGTCTGATGTTAAAACTCAGAGTTAAAACTCTACTTTACTACTGTAGTTTAAGGCCTTTAAAAATTATTTGTGGTGTTTGTGATTACTATTTCGTCGGGAAATCCCCTTTGGCTCAATTATTTTATCCATGATTGTAGCAATGCGTAGAGCCTCGAGAATATACGGAACTGTAAAAGATAATTAATGGTAAATTACTGTCTTTACATGCGGCATTCTCACAATGAAAAAGGGAAAGGCGTTTCTCCTTTCAAACAATTTATAGCGACAGATATTATTTTTCATACTTGTGTCAAGATACGAAAACGTTACCTGTGTTCCATGATGTTCAACTTTTAATCGTAGCTCCTCTGGATAGATATCATTATAATAATGTTAGAGAAAATCGTCTCTATCATTTATAGCGCAAAGGTCTACTGAATGAGACTTTAATGCTCTAGGAGTACTAGTAGATATCAAATTTTGTACATATCTAGACTGTAATAATAAAGAAAGAGGTTAGCAGAGGTTAGCCCAAAAAAAGAGCTAGATTTATTCCTATCGGAATACCAATATTGTGTCTTATATGGTTACTTATAATCATATGAATGTTCTTCCCTTAGGCGTGTATGCACTTGGCAAATTAAACCGTATCCTTCACTTGATACCAGTTGTAAGTATTTTACATTCAAAACTACAAACAATTAAAGTATTTAGTGGATAAATATTAAAAACGCTTGATCAAATCAGCGCCGAGGTACTTTAATTGGATTAATTTTCGCGAGGATCAAATTTCGAGGTTGAGCTATTAATTAATTTTGTGGATGGCACTATTTGATGACTACATTTTCACGTTTTTGTGACTTTTACCGTCAAATCATGTATGCTGGTTGTTGAAATACGCATTATTAGTGTCTCTTTGATGTCAGTAAACATTCAAAAAGTATTTATTTCACTTTTTTTTAGTTTTGTTTAGAAATATTTCGCGGAGAAGGCCTTTCAAAAATTCCTTTGGGACACCATCCGCGAAATTTGATCCCCGCAAATACTTATCACATTAAAGTAGTGAATTGTGTCACTCTGTACAGTCTACATGTTTTTTTTTATAAGCAAGTGTATGCCCCTTGGTCAGGCTCGTGTATGCTTAAGTTCTCAAAGCATCCAGGCATAGTTTATGCTTATTATATGCTTAAGAATCATGCTTATGATTCACCCCGAGCCAAGTTTTTAATTAAATTTCAGAAATTTTGTAAAAATTTGTTCAGATTTTGGGAGCAGTGGAATGTCTTATTTTTTACTTGACCTCTACCAAGCCTTTTTAAACAGATAAAAATGACCACTTGAAAAATATTTTAGGCTGACATACTATATGCTCATGTTATGCTTAGGAATTCTGCAAATCTGAGCCTTCGTATGCTTATAAGCGTTATGCTTATAAAAAAAACATGTATTCGAATGCCGAAAACGAAACTTTTCCATGTTTTTCTGTTCCGTAAAATTAAAAGCTTCATTTTCAATAAATCCGTAATAGCCCCGCTTTTTTGTAATCACCCTGATGTAAAAAAAAATTTCTATTGGTTGAAAGAAAAGTATCGTACGATATTTTGATTGGTTAACAAAATATCGTACGAAATTTTTAAGCCAATCAAAATAAGAGTGTCAGTCGAATGTTTTTTTATAGTTTCGAATGTTTTTATAAGTTTCGAAAAGAATAGCGATTGAGTGTTCTTCAATTCTTTTTTTGACCATATAATTAACGCGGAATAACATGGTTTTCTCAGGTGATTTTGGATTAATAACCCCTCGTTTCATTGAAAACACTTCAAAATAGCCCTCACTACGTTCGGGCTATTTTGAAATGTTTTCAATGTCAATGAACCTCGGGGTTATTAATCCCAAATCACCCTCTAAACCATGTTATTACTAGTACAAATATTGAAATTTGTCAAGATCTAAGGGGTGCCATACGGAAAATTTTTAAAAGCTTTTTGTGAATTTCCGTCGTCGCAAAAAACAAAGATAACAACCAAAGCTTGAACGTTAATAGACTTTGTAACACTAATGAGTGGTGTTATGCAGAGCTTTTAATATTTGTTTCATATTATATAAGTATTTGCCCATTTTACTATATTTGTGTACAATTTTCTGTATAGTTTCATGGGATCATCCCCCCCCCCAGGAAGATGGGGGGGGAATCAGATTTTGGTGCCAGGGGGGAAGTGAAAATTTCAAGCTTGATGGGGGGAGGAAGGCGAATAGGGGGTATATTCAGTCCTCTACCTAGTGGGGGGAGTAATAGGATAAATACAGACCTTCCTGGTGTGTTTGGGCATTCAGGCTTATGAGCCTGTCTTTCTAGGGATTTTGAGAGTCTTTTTTTTGCTATAGTAGCTTGCGAATTGAGGCGAGTCTGGATCATCACTTCGCAACCCTTATACAATACGGCTAGGGGGATTTCCCAATTGGGGGGAGCACAAATTTTAAAGACAGGTGGGGGGGAAAGGCCAGATGGGGGATTTTAGCTCATATTAGGGGGGACCAAAAAGCTGGAGGACGCCATGAGTTTAGAACGCAGTTGCATAAAACTGTGATATCGCAGTGCAAGGGGTATCGCCCCCCCCCCAATAATTTTTTCAGAAACGGTTATTTTGCAAAACGCAAAATATTATAGGACCCACCTTGGAGCTTTTCTCAGGATTGGCTCATTAGTTTTTTCTGATTTTTGGAACAATGATGCAAAATGGCAATGCCCAAAATATGACGACCGATAGTCCACTGTTTAACAATCCAACTTAGTGCACTGTTAAACAATCCAACCTAGTCCACTGTTAAACAATCCAACCTAGTCATGTCCGGTCCAATGTTAAACAATTTGACCTAGTCCACTGTTTAACAATCCAACCTAGTCCACTGTTAAACAATCCAACCTAGTCATGTCCGGTCCAATGTTAAACAATTTGACCTAGTCCACTGTTTAACAATCCAACCTAGTCCAAAGTTTAACAATCCAACCTAGTCCACTGTTAAACAATCCAACCTAGTCCACTGTTTAACAATCCAACCTAGCCATGTCCGGTTCACTGTTTAACAAACCAACCTAGCCATGTCTGGTCCACTGTTTAACAATCCAACCTAGTCCACTGTTTAACAATCCAACCTATAGTCTACTGTTTTTAAACAATCCAACCTAGCCATGCCCGGTCCATTGTTAAACAATTTGACCTAGTCCACTCTGATAAACAATCCAACCTAGTCCCATCCCTTTTTACGAGTAGACAACCTAACCTAGTTTCATTCCTGGTCACTGGGCTCTTAAAGATAGAAGATACTCTCAGCTATCCAACGAGTTATAAAAAAACTCTAAATCTTTCTGGTTCAGGAAGTATTGGCATTTAGATATTTTCCTAGCTTATTGTAATAAAAAAGGCACGGAACGGCTTGGTGGAAATACAGTACATGGTGTGATTTGCGTTGTTACTAAAAGAGGCGACGAATGGTAACGATGTGGTAAATTGCTTCCAGGAATTGATTATTTTTTTCAATTTCATTTTAAAGTACTTTTTATCTTAAATATTCCATCGAAACATCTTGCAGAGTCTCATTTAGAGCTGCTTTAATTTTGGTTCGACATTATATACAGCCGATCCATGAACATGGCCAAACCAAAATTAAAGCAGGCAAAAAAATCACTGCAAATTGCTTCCAGGAAATGTTCATTTATTTCAACGAGCAAAGATTTAATGAAGAATATCAAATTTTATCTGTTAAAAAATCTTTGCGATAATGTCTTCCTTCAATAAAGGAAAAAAAATACTGTAAACTCGAAAGTAAATACATCCTTTTTAGACATTACCCCCTGAATCGTTATTTGATCTTTCATAATAATTTCTCTCTTCACGTGCGGGTAAATAACTTCTATTGTTAAAAACAAAAGAATTTATTGAAGCGATTAGCCGCTTCAAACTTGGATCGGCTTTAACTTTGGCTTCTAACAATTATCGATGCTTTTGATTTATAGTAAACGATTATAGTTACTCAAGTTGCTGTTTATAAAAATTTTGTCGGATAAGTTAGCTTTTTCCTGTATTACTATTTTATATAGTTCTCCTTGGGAAGGGATGGGACTAGGTTAGATTGTTTATCAGTGGACTAGGTCAAATTGTTTAACAGCGGACCGGACATGGATAGATTTAATTGTTTATCAGTGGACTAGGTTGGATTGTGTAACAGTGGACTATAGGTTAGATTGTTAAACAGTGGACTATAGGTCAAATTGTTTAACAGTGGACCGGACATGACTTGGTTGGATTGTTTAAGAGTGGACTAGGTTGGATTGTTAAAAAGTGGACTAGGTCAAATTGTTTAACAGTGGACCGGACATGACTATAAAGGTTAAATTGTTAAATAGTGGACTAGGTTGGATTGTTTAACAGTGGACTAGGTCAAATTGTTTAACAGTAGACCGGACATGACTGTAGGTTAAATTGTTAAACAGTGGACTAGGTTGGATTGTTAAACAGTGAACCGGACATGGCTAGGTTGGATTGTTTAACAGTGAAATACTTTCTGGTCTGTATTTTATAACATTAGGTTAAACGACATTAGGTTATATTCTTTAACTGTGCTCTCCACTACTAAATAATCCAACCAGTGACCACGCTAACTGCACCTGATCCCCCGGGGGGTACTAGGTTTGCGAGTTGACGGTAATGTCAGAGCCGAAAATCGAAAATCGACCCTTTGAGAGACAAAATTTTGGTGATTTTGGGACCCTTTGAGAGACTTTTTCCTAAATTTTGGTCTAGTTTTTCCAAATTTTGGTTTGATTTTCACCAAATTTTGGTCAAAATTCTTGGAAATCGTGACCCTTTGAGAGAGAAATTTTTGATTTTTGTGATTTTGGGACCCTTTCAGAGACTAACTTTTGAATTTGTACCCCTTTGAGAGACTTTTGAGGAATGAGATATGCCTGAAATCGCTGTTTTTCTGGATTTTCATTGGACTCTTTCCTTATAATTGGTTGTTTTTTTTCATTCAAAAACATTATTAATAGCAATGCCCACCATCAAGCATGTTTCAATTTTCAATAAAATTGATTTTTGAAGCCGGAACAATCTATTTTTGCCGGAAAGACAGTATTTCTTGAATTTCTCGAGCTGTACTTTATATTTTTTTATGAAATTTTTCACACTAATGCAAAATGACACAGAATGACAATACCTAAAATGTGACAGAGCACGATTTTTGAAAAACATTTATATTTATACAATAATTTAATTGAACATTTGAAGACTAGAGGTTAATACGATCGTTGAATTTCTGAGGCTTTTCAAGAAAATAAAAACAGGTTACCCAAAAATTGGGGTAACTCTCGATACGTATTCCTTTTATCTAAAATCAATTTTGTGGGTGCACGCAACTTAGTTGGTGCATAGAGCGAGTTTCCTTCGAAACAAAAAAAGGAAGTAAGATTTCATTTAAAAGGGGGGGGGGGGTGAGTATATAATAAGGGGGTGTTCATACCCCTCTGCAAACAATACTAATATTCAAGATTTATTTGCGTTTCCTTTCTTTTTCAGTCTCAATATTTCCAGTATTTGGATACACCTATACAAAGTGGAAACAGCTCAATAGTGAGGTATATTTCGATCAAGAACTTCTGTCACAGTCACTTTAAAAATGAGCCATTGAAAGTAGGATTCTCCAAAGACCAAAGATAGGTTATTTTTCTCCAAACATTAGCCACAAAAATCCACAAAGACCATCTAAATTAATAAAGTTAAAAAAAACTCATTTTAAACCAAATCGAGTGTCGTTTTATTCTTGATTTAATGGGTTCGACCCTTTTTATACCAAGCTTTTTTTCAACATGGTAATAGAGATGATGTCATGATTGAAATGGCAACTGTCAGCAAGCCGATATAAAGCCAAAAATAAATATCTAAATATATTACCTTTCCCGGGTCGAGCGAGCTCGGCATTTGATGAATTGATCTTTCCACCGTGTTCGAATTCTCATGAGGTCTTCTTTTAAAGAGCTTAGATCTTCAGAGAGTTGGTCAAGATATGTTTTTGCTGGTCTACCACGCGTTTTGAAACCACGAGGGTCCACTGGGTAGTAGCTGCTCCTTTTATAAGAACTAACTCGACTGTTGGTCTGCTGAAGAAATTCCTTTTTAATTTTGCTGATAGGTTAGATTTTAACATTTGGTCCAATTTGAGAGCTGACCAGGCTTTTGCTAGTCGAATTTCCATATCTCGTTTCGTAGAGGAAATATTACTGCTCAGATAGGGTGAATTCTGTATTTAGTATTCTGAGGACTTGATTTAAACATTCTCTACGGTGGAGAGAGCACATAAACTCGACAACCCAAATTTATCTGGTCGCCGGTCGTGGTCGCTGGTCGTGGTCGCCATTTCTGGTCGATGTTTAGAAACTCCCATAAAAACTTGAATTTAAATGATGTACAAATTTATGAAAGTGCTCTGTTGTTCGATTTTTGAGCCAGAGTTGATTTAAATTGAAATTTTTCAATTTAATTCCCCTTCCAGTCAACATTCAACAATAAAAAGAAAGGAAAAACTATTGATCTCGCTTATGTAAACAAACATTTTCATTCATTTTTCTCCTAGAGAGAGAAAAAATGTCTCTTCTTGAACAAATGGCAAGTGTTCCTATTGTTTGCAATATTACCTCTAAATTTGAGCAAGTGTAAGGACCCAAATTATGATAGATCAATATTATATGATTGAATATAATTTAGATTATTGATAAGTGTAAAGGAGCGATCAATTTTAGATTTATATTCATAATATACTGTAGTAACAATTTTTGAATATTGATGGAATATTGACAACTGTATCACATCCTTTAGTTTATATGATTAAAGGCCGTGATACACTTGTCAATATTAAATCAATATTCAAAAATTGTTACTACAGTATATTATGAATATAAATCTAAAGTAATATTGCAAACAAAAGGAACATTTGCCCTTTGTTCAAGAAAAGCATTTTTTCTCTCTCTCTTGGAGAAAAAAATGAATGAAAATGTTTGTTTACATTAGCGAAATCAATAGTTTTTCTTTTCTTTCTATTGTTGAATATTGACTGGAAGAGGAATTAAATTGAAAAATTTCAATTTAAATCAACTCTCGCTCAATAATCGAACAATAGAGCACTCTCATAAATTTCAACATCGTTTAAATTCAACTTTTTACCTTACATTCAGCAACATTAGCTCAATAACATTTATGATCCATACATAGTAACACTTTTTGAATATTGATCTAATATTGACAAGTGTATCACGGCCTTAAAAGAATATTCATACCATTTAAACTTTTTTCGTTTCAAAAGTAAGTCAAAATCTAACAATCGTTAACAATCTTTTAAAGACAATTTTCAACTAAATGAAATATCTAATGGAGCGGTAAGCAAGAGAGTTAAAACGAGAAAAAAAGAAGAAACATTTTGTGAATTTTACAACACCCTACAGTGACTGATATGACCAAATTTCGACCTTCTCAGGAGCTAAAATTTGAATTTATTCCATTTTTATAACCCTTAGAAGACTATATTAGTATGTCCGAGCCAAAAATTGGACATGGATACTTAGAGAGCTAAAAAACTAGACATTGTTTTTCATTACTCTTAGAGTGATTGTTTTCAAAAATCTTTTCCCCAAATTTTGGTTGAAACTGGAAGGAAGATTTTTGATTTTCGTAATTTTGGAACTCTTTTAAGAGGAAAACCTATGATTATGCACCCCTTTGAAAGACTTTGGATACTCTTCAGGACCTTCAAGTCCAAGTAATCCCGTGATATTAAAAGAATCATTTGAAAAAGAATAAAAGACACGAAATAAACATGTCCAGAGTCGAGTAAGCAATGACGAAAAGCAAGACATAAGGCAGTTCTTTTCTCAACCTTTTTGCCTAGAGAAAAGATCACGTCATAAAAAAGACCGAACAAAAAAAAGTTAAAGGAATTTCAATAACCGTTGTACGTCAATTTTGATAATTAGAATTCCTTTATTTTTGACCAATGAAAAATGTTGAAAAGTTTTCGCTTATTTCGTGCGAAAGTGGAGACCGGCCTTTAGGTCGTCAATGACTTCAATTCACATTCTCTAGGCCTTAGATTTAGAACGCCATGGTCTACTTCCATTTAACACTCGTTGCTTCTCGTTACTTTTTGTTACTTCTCGTTACTTCTAACTTAACTTGTTCCTCGTTAAAGAAACAACCGTAAAAAAATCGGAGTCGAGAGGTTCCAAGACTGGTTCTTGGAAAGATTTGACACTCCTTGCGTGTCATGTTCATCATTTTTCATTTTTGTTGTTATCTGAGTCAATCTGTATGCTGGCCGAAGACTGTCACTTAAGAATAAACAAACTTTTAAACCGTTTCAAATTTAAAACAATTTTTTTCTTCAAAATAAATTAATCTTTGTTTGTTTTTCAGATTAAATTCATTCAAACATTCATAAAATAGATTTATTTCGAAAAAGTTTAAAGGCTGTGATACACTGGACAATATTAAATCAATATTCGAAAACTGTTACTATATATGGATCATAAATATTATTGAGCTAATATTGCTGAATGTAAGGTAAAAAGTTGAATTTAAAATGATGTTTTAATCCATGAAAGTGCTCTATTGTTTGATTATTGAGCGAGAGTTAATTTAAATTGAAATTTTTCAATTTAATCCCCCTTCCCGTCAATATTCAACAATAGAAAGAAAGGAAAAACTATTGATTTCGATTATGTAAACAAACACTTTCCATTCTCCAAGAGAGAGAGAAAATATTTCTCTTCTTGAACAAAGGGCAAGTGTTCCTATTGTTTGCAATATTACCTATAATTTTAAGCAAGTGTAAGAGCCCAAATATAATAGATCAATATTCTATGATTGAATATAATTTAGACTGTTGATAGTGTAAGGAAGCAATCAATTTAGATTTATATCAATATATAGTAACAGTTTTTGAATATTGATTTAATATTGACCAGTGAGTGTATCACGGCCTTTAAAGTCATCTTGATGAAATAATTTTTCTGGAAATAGCTCAAAACCACTTCAGGGTAGAGTATGCCCTTTCATCCACATCACATATAAATCCTTATAATCATATAAATTTTAACTCTTTGCGATTTTTATAACGGACAATCGATTCGAAAAAGAAATATCTTGAACCCTTGAATTTTGAAATACTAGAAAATAAGAACAACTGATCCTTCTCCAAATTTTATGCTTTTTCACACAGACTGGTTAGATTGAGCTAGTTTTCATCGCCATTAAAGTACAAGGCCTAATTTACCCATTTTTTTACTTTTTTACGAGAAAGCCTACTCGACATCAATTTGGATAGAGATGAGGGAAGACGTGTAAGCTAGTAGCAGGAGCATGGGGGGTCAAGCAGTTGATTCAGAACACTTTGCCTGTTTTGACCGAGGTGTTCCATTTTCAATTTTTGTCATAGGGGTTATCTCTGAAAAAAATCTGGGAAAAAATGGGCTAACCTGGGCTAACTGCATTTTCTGTCATTCTGTAAAATTCATTTATTATTGTTCATGCTAGTTATGCCTCATCTTCTGTCTTTATAACGTCAAACTGCATCAGAGTCTTGCTTTAACATTCTCCTGTTTTGTTTACAAATTCAGTTTTCACTAATTTCCAAGCTGTCGTCAAGATATTGGATGAATCCAATATCTTTACTCCAAAAGTGGCATGGCCGGACTGCATCTCCCCGCTGTTGTACAATCTCGAAGGCATGTCTACAGGAGTCATCTCGGGAGTCCTTTATAAAGTTTAGGGCTAGTTTTTTTCACCTTTTGATGAAAATATCTATGGCTGATTAGAAGATGTAACAAATTTATTTTTCTAATTTCAGGGGTATAAAGTTTGGAACATACATGTATTTGCTCACCCACCTTTTTGCATGTTTTTGGTTTCTGATCGGATGCCCAAATAACTCGTCACAGATTAATATGAAGCAACAGCCAACTAGTCGATATGATAGTCATGGTAAATTGCATTATAGAAGCTTGGAATACGATGTTAATAAAACCTATGAATGCATCATCAATTCATGGGCAATGCAGGAAGGGCGAGATCTAGGTATTTCTTTTTGCGATTGTGGATTTGAACTCGAAATCGTTTTTAATTGCATGGAAGGTTTTTTATTCGTTTAGATGCTTTGTTATAGTAACGCAGACATGTTTTGCGTGGCCTTTTGAAAACGGCTGACGTCATAATGAATTTTCTTAATGACGGGCAACTCCATGCTATGTAAGCCCGTTATCATGCGAAAAGAACCAATCGCATTGCGTAAAAAGTCGTACAGACTGCGTCAAAAACAAACCAATTATAAGTAATGCAATAATGATGCAAGCTCGGTCGTTACTTGACCCCGGACAATATATCTCGATACATCCCTTACTAACAGAAAAGGCAATGTCCATAATCGCATAAACAACGTTATAGTGGTAAAAACCAGGTTAGCATTTTTATCACTCAAGTTTTGACGCTAAAAGGAAAGATTTCAGTCCAAATCTGTTATTACGACAGTTTTCGTAAAAATATCCATTTTTTTAGTCACACTCAAACTGTCCTGAAAAGTCGTAATCAATCACATTTTAGGCATTGTTAATTTGCATCATCGTGATTTTTAAGAATTTTTGAAAATTTCATTGAAGAAATTCTCGAGAAAAATTGGCCTTGTCTAGTTTTCAAATCAATTGGCTTTTTGGATCTACCCCAGTGGGGCGGAGGTTCTATAAATAAACCTCTGCCCGTTCGTTACCAATTTTTCTTGAGATCATAGGAATCTTTTGATTTTTGGTACAAAGGTGCAAAATGGTGGTGGCCAAGTGTGACGGAGACTGATTTTCAAAAAAAAAATTTTGGGCTAATTTATGCCAAAAAACGGCTAAAAGACGGGTTTTTTAGACTTTGTGAAAAACAGGATCATTAATTTTTTCTGATTTTTTGCATGAAAGTAGGGTACCATCATAGGTAAAAGATCCTGAAGCAGATTTTTGCAAAAAAATTTTGTTGGCTCAAAAACGCATGTTTATCTCTTTATACGAATCACTATTAATAAGCATACACCAATGTTCTTAGCCATAATTATTGTTTTTATTAGTTTTTTATAGATGAAAATGTCACGGTGGAGGGCAAAGGTTTGAGTTCTCTAGAAAGACTTATTATTTTTTGGCTGAAAAACGAATCTTTATATACGCATAGATCAATGGTCTTAGCCAAATTAGTATTTTATTGTCAATTTTTTCTAAACAAAGAAAATGTCACCTTAGAGCGCGATGGTTTGAGTTTTTTAGAAACACTTAATTTTTTTTGGATGAAAAACGAATCTTTATCTATAAGAATCACTATTTATAAACATATATCTAATGTTCTTAGCCAAATATTAATTTTAATTATTTTTTTTTCTAAAAGAAGAAAATGTCACGGTAGAGCGTGATGGTTTGAGTTTTCTGGAAACCTTATTTATTAAAGCTGTGCATTTTTCTGATAGTGGATTGCTTTTATAAAGAAAAGCGTTCAATAGCTTTTTTATTTCTTTTTTAAAAGTCTTTTTCAATAGTGTTGATAGTTTTTTCCAATTTTCCAATGTAGATATGCTTTCAATTGACTTTAATTTTTTGTATTTTGACCAGTTATGTCTGACGTGTTTCATTGTTTCAATGTTCATTGATTAGTTTGATAACCAGGTAGTTCCATAAAAGTATCACTTGTTTATTATTATTAATATTATTATTATTGTTATAAAGATTTACAAGCTAGGCTCACTGTGGGAGTCTAAATTAGATTAGAGTCGATCTTCGTTCACATTTCTCTTGGAACAAATTTTTGTGGGTGGTTTTCCATGCATCATTAAGTTTCTCTTTAAACGACTTGATCGATTGTGCAGATACAACTTCTCTTGTTAGTTTATTCCACGTTGCACATATCTATAGTAAAACTATGGGGTCCATTGAAGCCTTCATTAGCAAAGTTTTTAAAAGCTCTTTGGAATGTCTTCGTTTAGGATGTGGACGGCTGATTAGTTTTGAAGATATAGTATCTTTGTCGTAAAAGAAAAAGGTCTATAGACCTGCATCATATCACAAAACTGTCTCCGAGGGTTGGTAATCCAAGCCTTTGTGCTTTATATTTGCTAGTTTGCCCAGTGTTAAAACATTTATCGGGATGGAACTTTAAGAGCCAATCTTTAGATCATTCATTCAATGTATCTACATCTACATCATTCTGAATGACAAGAGAATCGTTGATGGAATTGACGTCTTTGAATATTTTCGTGTCATCTGCAAAAAGTAATAGGTCGGAAACAACTTTGGAAGATCGTTTATTTACAGCACAAAAATTAGAGACTCCCAATACACTTCCTTGTGCTATACCACTGACTACGTCCTCTAACTTTGAGTTTGGTTCACTTTCACTAGTTGCTTCCGTCCCTTTAGAAAAGATGTTATCCAATTCTTGGTTGTTCCATTGATTCCATATCCTTCTAACTTTTTGCAAAGTCGACGATGGGACACGGTATCAAACGCTTTTGTGAAATCGAAATATATGCAATCGACAACTTTACCTTCCGACATACTTTCGCAGCATTTTTTGGACCTACCCGGAGGTCCTATAAATGTTGTATAAATTAACTGATGTTCGTCCGTTCGTTAGTTCGTTAACAACTTTTCTCGAGATTGGCTCATTAGTTTTTCCTGATTTTTGGCACAAAGATGCAAAATGGTAATGCCTAAAATGTGACGGAGCCCGATTTTCGAAAAAAATTCATTTCCGGCTGAAAATATGCCGGGAAAACCGGTTTTTTGGCATTTTCTCAAGATTTCATCATTAGTTTTTTCTGATTTTTTGCACAAAGATGCGTATTAGCAATGCTCAAAACTTGGCAGAGTCCGATTTTTGAGAAAAAATGTTTTCCGGTCGAAAATGCCGGAAATATGCCGGAAATCGCCGTTTTTGCAGATTTTTCTTATATTTCGTTGTTTTTTCACACATAAACATTATTAATAGATGTCCACCATGAGGCATGGTTCAATCGTCAATAGAACTGAGTTTTGAAGCCGGAACTTTCTAAAAATCGCCGGAAAAACGGTATTTCTTGAATTTCTCGAGCTGCACTTTATATTTTTTTATGAAATTTTGCACATTGATGTAAAATGACAATTACGAGCCCGATTTTCGAAAAACAATATGCCGGAAAAACGGGTTTTTTGGCATTTTTTGCTCAAAGATGCGTATTCGCAATGCTCCAAACATGGCCGAGTTCGATTTTTGAGAAAAAAAATTTTCCGGTTGAAAATGCCGGAAATTGCCAATTTTGCAGATTTTCATTGGATTTTTTCCTATTATTTCTATGTTTTTCACACAAAAACATTATTGATAACAATGCTCACCATCAAGCATGATTCAATTGTCAATAAAACTGATTTTTGCGACCAGAACTTTCGATTTATTTTTTCCCTACAACCCTTCCCTCTCCCCCCATCAACAATCAATGACAAATTTATTACGTTAATGCATTTTCGCTACAAACGCTATATTTCTGACTGATTTTTTTCATTTTTCTCCTTGCATTGCTTTCTAACCTTCATCATCCGGTAGGTCCAATCAGTATCTAGCTTGTTTTTTTTTTGTTTTTTTTACATTATTATTTCCTTATCTCCAAAAATATTGGTTCTTCTTACAAGAAAAGTGTTATATAATGTATATATATGCTGTGTGTATAAAATATATAAATAACTAACAACTCGAACAGATACGGGAAGAAGGAATCATCGGAAGGAATAAGGAAAACTAAGTGATGCTCGGAATCAGAATACTGAGATATGACGTTTGGAAGTTTGTTCGGTTAGTAATAATTAGACTGGATAGGGCTCGCAAGATAGTCGTCCTAGATAAATTATGGCAGACAGTAAGAAATAAATAAATGAACTATTCTTAGATAAATAATATCTCATAAATATATTATGATTTTATTAGGCTGAGGACTAGGCATAGAAGCAAGATTGTGAGAAGTGTAAAAAAAATATTATTGTAGTTGATTCGATGAGGCGTCTGAGTTGAGGAATGTGATACCTCGCTAATTGAATTAATTGCTAAATATAAAAAAAACAAAAAAAACTGGGGGTATGTACGAAAATGCAAGAGGAGTATGCTGTCCCAGCCTTATTGTTAAAAAAGTATATATAGATATAGATATATTAAGCATTAATGTAAATAAATTTTAAACTAATTTAAAGCTCAATGTGTCAAAACCTAAGGTAAACTTCAATGAGAAGGAAAGGATGAAGTTAGGTTAGGATCTTGAAGTAATAAAACATTAGAATTCGCAACACTGTCAAAAATATAGTTATTGAGATACTTAGGTAACTTCATCGACCTCTAACGGATGGACGGATAACTCATTGTTTCAAAAACAAAGCGCGGCTTTATCCTTTGTGCAGGGAGCGCGTTGCTGCCAAAATTTTGAATTTTAGAGATTTTCAGCATGGCGACGAAAAATTTTTTTCCGACATCGTCTGCATAACAACCACTGCAGCTGAAATATCTTTCTTTGTGCTTATGCTATCACTATGGAGTTTTTTTCAGAGGATTTAAAGATTGTTGTTGTACCAATATCCAGAAGGAATAATTCTCTAACTTTTTATTCATCGAGACAAGCTAACCGACACTTGCACCTTTGAAAACCCGACAGGCTTTCATTTTGAAATTGTGGATGTCAGAGATGGAATATCTTGGTTTTCCCTGAATGAATAGGACTGCTGCTTCGAATGGTGATAGATGAAGAGTTGCTCGAAAGAATTGAATTGGATCCACACCTATTCATGGTCGAGGGGCTCTATTCATTTTATTTGAAAATCATGCTGAGACAGACCGAAATGACGTCGTTACTAGGCTGATTTGCCTCTATCATCTCCTGCAGAAACTATGAAAGTTAGAACTTGAATTTTGTGTATCCATTCTCTATCTAAATCTAGAGATTGTATTCAATGAACAAATAAACTCAGACATCTGGAAATGGAACACGATGCTTTGCAAAACATATCTTATACATTTGCTGTGTAAGAACTGCTGCCAAAACACGATAAATCACTCTGACTCAGGAGTCAACTCTACAGCACACAACCGTGCGTTGAGCTAAAGAAAAGTTAATAAATCCATTGCAGTTGCATACCTCATATAGCAGAGAGGTGAGTGTGTGTCTATTTCTACCCTATCTTTTCTGTACTATGTACTCTGTACTTTTAAGCTACTCAAAGTGAACCTGCCTCTGAAAATCACTAAATATAATCTTTTAGTCATCTTATTGTTTGATACACACATATCCTTATAAATTTTTGTTTCTTTTTTTTACAGACTGTCAGAAAGACTGGGACTTACTAGAATCATTGGATCCTTGTATGACACCATGAGAATCTTAACCAACAAGGCCACAAATGCTGGATATCAATTATGATTTCATGATTTTTGTGTGAACAATTGGTGTGTATGATACAAGCTTCTGAATAAAACTAAATCAAATTTTTATCAGAAATCTTTTAACCCAAGTCAGTAATATTGCTAGGAAACTATGACAGTACAACACTAACAGATTAAGATGAATGAAAAGATAATATGCCAATTTTAAAGATTCATTTATGGACAATGAATATAAATGTGAAATGACAAGAATATGATATTTGCATTATCGCCCTACCCTTTGGTTAGACAATCGGGGTCGAATTGCACTACAGTGAAATGATTTTTCTCATTCTTTGTGAGACTACTTGATATTTTTCTATTTTTTATCGATATATATTGAGATTTATAAATTTTAACGTAGAATTTTATTGAAAAGTCCTTCCTTGAATTTCTTGAGCAGATTTGTAACTCTCTTAGTTAAAATTAAACGTACCCGGGGTACTAGGTTTGTGAGGTGACGGGTAAGTCATCTTTTCTCAAAATTGTTGATTTTCGTGTTTTTTTTTTACCCTTACTAGTCTGGCAGAAATACAATAAAACAGGGGTGAACGTAGAAAAAAATTCCGCGTAAACTTTCTTGGTATCGTTGGAAGCGAAATTTTATGTAAATTATCATACTCAGAGCCTCATGATGAGGCCCTTGGGGAAAACTTTTGGTAAAATCAAGACTGAAGTGTACTTCTCCGCCCCAAAATAGATACGTTTTTTAGCAGTGTACTGGTCATCAGCTACACTAAAAACCTATCAAAGCTATTCAAAGTCTTTGAAAGTCAGCACTATCCCCATGTGCTTTCGCCTTGCACTTGACCCATTTCATATCATGGATGACACTGTTAATTGCTGTGGTTTCCAGAGATGTGTTTGTTGGGAAATCCCCCCCCCCCAGATTTTTGAGACAGGGACATACATATTTTTGTGTTTCGAAAGACACCTACCATGGCAAGGATAGCACTTTTCAAGGCATTTTATATCGAAAATGGGTCCTAAGTGTTTTATTTCACCAATTTTTTTCCCCAAGGGCCTCAACGTGAGGCTCTGAGTATGTTAAACCTCGTAAAATTCCGTATCCAACGATACCAAGAAAGTTTGCTCGGAATTTATTTCCAGGTCAACTTTTATTTCTGCCAGACTATACAGAGACTCAATTTTCTTTTTAAAGGTTTTACCTCTTTCAGAGACTTATGAGGGTGTGAAAAAGCAATGACTTGTTGAAAAAGGGACCCTTATGGCTTGCACATACTCGGCATCCATTTTGCCTAAATCGTCCCCCCCCCCTCGGATTAAAAACAGTTGGCCTCTCCAGTTTTCAAAATCTGTCAGCTATTCAAATTGTCTGCTTACATACTTTGGGATGATCTCAATAATCGAAATTTAAAATTTTTTTCTCTTAGTTGACAAAATTGACATGCCCCTGTTATCTTAAATACTTTGGCTGAAATATTTCTGAGTTTAAGTTATAAAATAGTTATAAATTTGATAACTTTTTACGATTTTAGAAGGCCAAGTGATCATGTTTTCACCTTTTCCACCCTTTTTGTAATAAGAAATTTAACACCTAGTGCGTAGTGGTGTTATTTCCAGGGAATAAATAGAATCTATATTTGTCTTTAAATTGTCATTATTTTTACTTAGGTTTGTTGTGTCAGTTAACCATTGTCCTGGTAAATATATTTCATACTTGAAAATAAAATAAAAAACCATGAAATCTGAGCTTATTTCTCAACAGGTTTGATAAGAGGCTTCTTATTGTATGCTTATGCTTGCTACCTTTTAAATCAATTTTTAACTTAAGTAATATTTCTTCTTATATTCACCAAGCCTTGATTCTGGAGCTTATTTCATATACAAGTTTATGATAGTACCAAAATTTGGGTAAACAAAAAGGTTTCAAATCAGTTCAAATGCATGAAAGTTGAAATTAATATCCTTTTTGGACCTACCTGGAGGTCCTATAAATTAACCTTTGTCCGTCCGTCCGTTCGTCCATCCGTCTGTTACCAGCTTTTCTCAGGATTGGCTCATTAGTTTTTTCTGATTTTTGGCACAATGGTGCAAAATGTAGGTCTATACAGCATCTAGCTTGTTATATTTTAAATTATTAACAATTTTAGCTTAGGCTCAAAAATGGATATATGTTATTTAGCCTGTATAATATTGTTCTGCCCAGGTACTCTTAGGTTCCAAATAAACAGGCCCCCCCGCTTGTTAATTTTTCGAAAATTTTCCAACCCCCCCGGACCTTATTAGGACCCCCCCCCCCCCGTTAATTAATCTCTAAGAATATTTTCAGCTGTCATAGAGAAGGCCCCTTATTTTGCTCTAAATAGCCTGATTTTAGCCTATTTTTACCTTATTTTTGGGTTTCAGAAGTAAAATTTCCAACCCCCCCCGGCAATTAGGTCCCCCCCGTTTATTAAATCTATAAATTTTCCACCCCCCCCCCCCCCGTTATTCGAACCCCCCCGTTTATTTGGAACCTAAGAGTATAATTTCGAAGGTTTGATTGAATATAATCTACTGAAAAATTAGAGAAATGTTAATCGAACTCGTCCTATATAAAGTAACATTACCCAAAAATATTCAAAGGGATTGTTGCCATTCTGAGAAAAAAGACGACATTAATTGGTCTTTAAAAAAATAAGATGATACACATGATTTAAGTCATACATGAAGCTGTAATTTATTGTCAGTTACAATATAAGTCTTATTTCAAATCATACAATTTACAATTACACGTGAAGAAAAATTTCAATTTGGAATAAGATGCAAACAATTTATTGAACTTTTCTTTAAAAAATAAACTTTAGATCAAGAAATAATGGAAACATTTTTCAGTCCAAATTATACATAGTGTGCACCCCCCCCTAAATTAAGGGGGGTTTTGTTGATTTGGGTTCAAAATCTTTAGGTGGGACTTCCTATTTTTTGGATTCCAGGGGGGGGACAGGATTAGGTGGGACCTGATTTTTTAAGGTAGGGTTGTAAAATTGAAACATCTCATCAACATCAATCAATGATATATAACTTAAGTAGTTACCTTTTACTATTGAAACCTAGTGGATCTTGTACATATGACCTGTATTATACTTGAAAGAAGAGTTTTGCTTCCTAAATTCTGCTGGGAATTCAAATTTTTCAAAATCTTGGTGGGAGATATACTTAGTGGTGGGACCATGCATGATTGATTCTAGGTGGGGGTTTTAATGTGTGCTGGGACCTTATTTTTTTGGTGGGACCTGGACCCCCCTTGCACTCTGATTATAATAAGCCATAGTAAAAAAACCTTCAATTTCAAAAAAAATACAATACAAAGCCATTTTCTGCCACTTGAAATAATTTCAAAAAAAAAAAATCAAAAATGATGCGAGTCACGATAATTTTCACGAAACAAAGAACAAATGTACATATTGCTGTGTAGTTGCGTTTGATCTTATTATTAAGAAGACTTTCCTATTAATCAACACAAGAAATAACTTTAGGTTTCAAAATGGGAGTTTCAAAACATCGACCAGAAATGGCGACCACAACTAGCGACCACGACCGACGACCAGATAAATTTGGGTTATCGAGTTTACCTGCTCTCTCCACCGTAGAGAACATCCAAATCGAGTCTTGATGTGGCTTTCAAATGAACCACTGAGCACGTGGCTGAGAATTAATCTAGCTAGAGAATACTAAAAGTGACTTTTGACGTTATCATTCATTTTCTAGACAAAGTGACACTTTTTGACAAAAATAATTGTACCGAATGAGATGCCTTTAGTATGAATAGATAGAAATTGTCAGTAGGAAAAACTGGGAAGGCCAGTTTTAGAGATATCAATCTCATCAATTATTCAATTCTCCTTACATTGTCAAAATGACTTATTTTGACAAAATAATGATCTGATGATCAAATATGTATCTCACTAAATAAATTCCGGCACAAATTTTGGCACTAATTAATTTGATTCCGAAAATACAAAAGGATAGAAATTGACACTCTATTTAAGCTCAAAGAGCGTTAAAATGGCTGCTCTACACGTTTTGCACGTGGCTTTATAATCACTGTAGATGAGACGGGGGTGAGCTTTACTCTTCAGTTCGATAAAAAAACTCGATAACCCAAATTTATCTGGTCACCGGTCGTGGTCGCTGGTCGTGGTCGCCATTTCCGGTCAATGTTTAGAAACTCCCTTTCAAAATGGCCTGAGAACTTTGTAGGTTTTGATTGTAGAGACATGATTTTCAAGATAGTTTTGAGTAAACCAAGAAAAAACAATTTCTTCACAATACGAGTTTGAAAACTCGATGGATATTTTCGCGAATTAAGGTCTTGCCTGGAAAGGCTTATGATGACGTCATCACAAAACTTTCAACCTTCATAACTTTTGATTGGAAGAATTTCAAGGCATGTTTTATACCTCGATGTTCATCAGCATTTCATGCTCTTTTCAAAAAAAATTCTTCTCGCGAAAATTTCTTCCCATAAGTTAACGTTGATTGAACAACTCCCTGATCTGGTAGTTTTGTTTCGCTTTTTCTATCCTGTTTTTATTCTGTGATAGCTATTCAGTGAGTGTTTTTCTGATCTTTTTTTATCTTACCAGTTTTACCAGCAATCAGTATCCAACTTGTTTTCTTTGTTACAAATTTTACATCGTAATGCTGTAATTTTATTTGATCACTTTTTCTTTTAAGGTGGTGAATCAGTCTATGTACAATACATAACAACAATGTATTGGGCTGCTGCAACAACCTGTTCCGTTGGTTATGGAGATATTCATCCTTACGTAACTGATGAAGTAATTAAGTATATTTTTCATAAGGTCAAATATGTTCGAAAATTTAGTTCTCGTCAGCCTTTCATGGGTGGAAGTACGGTTCCCATGGGATTAACTAACGAGTTTACCTCCTATGATACTCAAAAATTAGAAATTGATCTGTGAAGGGAAAGAAAGTATTGGCGATCGACCTCATCGATCATCGCTTCGAATATAGTATGAAAAAGATAAATCATAGTACATATTAAATTTGTAGCAGAAATGTCGAGATCTCTGACTATAGACCGATTCCGTGTGACGTCACTTCTACCCACGATTAGCCGTTTTTCTAAAAAAATTGTAGAAAGAATTTGTACAGGGCGATTTAGTTCAAAGTCTTTCAAATATTTCTCGTTGGGACATATGCACATAGTTTTTTATTTTATTTTGTTTCTTGGGTGAAATTTATGTCAGTTTAAGAGGTATGCTTGAAAATAGTCTCTAATTGGATCTTATCGAATCCGTCTAATGTAGACTGAAAATGTTCGTAAACGTGTTTTTATCAACTGATGAAAATGTATTGGTTTTACTCCAATGATACGGACAAAAAATAAAATTCGAATTTTCGACTACGTGAAAAATCACCACCAACAAAACAAAAACATTCGAAAAGTTGCAGATGAAGTTGCTAGTCGTCATGACCAGCATATTGTAAATATAAACACGCGGGCGTTTATGCCAAAAGAGTCGTGTTGTATAAAAAAGAGGTATTGTCTGAATCATCAGAGTAATCGAGGAAATCAAACGTATTATTTTTGTAGGTGTTTTGCAAAATAGGCCCACCTTAAAAAAAATCGTTAAGTGGTAAATTTTGGATCATTGCGGGCTATTTTGGGAGGCCTATTTGACGAAATTTTCAAACCAACGCAATTTTGTCATATACTTTTCTTGATATTTCAGGTGAACCAGTCAAAATTTATTTTTAAACATTGAAAAAAAATCTTATTTACAGGGCTTTGACCTTCCCCTATTCAATCATCCCGCGGTTGAGACAAAGGATTGTACCCTCTGACGACATCCTGTCACGGCCTCTCATGCAGCTGTGAGGCTGACTCTTTCTGCAAATGTCCTTAGAAAATTGCTGATGTCATCAAAAAACGCCTATAACTTTGATTTTCCGCCTCGGCACTAGATGGTCGAAATATAAAAAATAACACGATTTTGTTTATTTACTTTTCATGCTGATTCCGTTGGTAGCGTCAATTATTTGATTTTCAGAAATCGTTAGTAAAGGGGCGAGGGACCCTTGATAAATTCTATCGATTAACTAAAAAGTCGATTTAATCGAAAATTGAATGAGATTGAATTTTATTTGTCGATTTTACACCCTATTAAGAGCATAATATCAAAAATTTACCCTGATCTAAGGGGTGCCCTACAAAAACCTGTTTTGAAGGGCATTTTCTGAATGTCGGACGCTGGTCTAAAACGGGCAGACAGATCCTTTGAAGGGAGCTCAATTGTAAACTGTTAATTCAATTAAAAAATTCTATTTTAGATGCTGTTGGCACTTGTGTGCATGATTGTTGGTGTTGTATTCTATGGTTATATCATTGCGAGTGCAGCTGCTTCACTTGCAAATGCTGATGTTCAAAGGGCAAGATACCAGCAGAAATTAGATACTATCAATAGATTTCTAAAGGTGAACTTACCTTTTGTTGTAAAGAATATGTTTGTTTGTTGCTTTTAAAGTGTATATTTTCGTGAGCATTAAATTTTTGAATGCATTTAATTTCGCGAGATTTTTAGGGAAAATTTCGCAAAACATAAAACAAACATGTTCAAATTCTTCTCAAACACAAATTCTCGAGGAAAAAAAAATGCGGGAATCATCTAAAATTTTTCATCATTTGATAGTTATTAGACAGATTTAGGTTACCTTAGGGATTGATAATAGTCTAGCATAAGCCAGAATGAAAGAAAATTTTTTCCTGGTGAGGGATGAAAATAATATCAGAAAGATTTTTTGAATACGGAAATAAATCATGCAGCAGTTCATTTTGCAAAAATTCTAATTCGTCAGCTATAAAGCCGCACAATTTTACTTAAAAACCGCAAAATTTTAATAGCTTCAAAAGGCCATCAAACGAAAACGTCTTCAAAACCATTATTTTCAGTGCTGAAATTTATTTTAATTTAAATGATACATAAAAATGCCAAAGCTCTGATTGGATATCCCTAGTCTTTGAACTAATGAAATAGAAGATTCTGTTTTTACATTATCAGTAAAATATCTGTAAGTCATCAAATTTACAAATTTAAACCATATATTCCAATTTAGGAATTTCTTGATTTTGACTACATTAGATTCATGGAATCCATCAATTTAAAACAAAACCATCATTTCTATAAGTAGAATCCGCCAAATCGTCCATTCTCAAATAGATTTATAAGAAAAGACTAAGAAACCATCACATTAAAACTCAAAATTAGTCTGGAAATAAATCAATTTCAAGCCAGGTTAACGATATTTGAATTGAGGTTTGAATTGCTCTCCGATTATCATGAAAAAACTTGGGTTCATATGGTCAAATCTTGCATATGAATCGAAAAGTTGTATTGGTTTTCTTATTTGAAAACAAAAACTTGTATCAAGAGTATTCCTTCCCTATTGATCGACCCAATAGGTCAAATTTTGGCCAACATGCCTAAAAAGACATTCATCCACGATAATTTTCCAAATCCCCTAATAATAAGTTTTCTGGATCGAATTCTTTATAATATCAATTACCAATAATAGTCCTTATCTTACGAGATAACATACGGGAGTAGGTAACCGCATTTGGGATACTTCCGACCTGGAATTGCATTCTAATGTCATAAATAAATTTTCAGAAAGTCTCCACAATTTCAACAAACGGGCTAATTACTTTAGTTATTTTCTTGCAGGGGTGTAAATTTCATATGAAGAGCTAAATAGAAATGGTGTTTTGTTCATAGTACTGAGTTTAGTTGTAACAAAAAATGTTCGGAGGGGATTAATGCTTCAGACTGAAGAAGTTTCAAAATAATCAATCTTCCTGTAATAGTTAGTCGGTACAGTGGAACCTTGTCTGTACACAGACCCGATATCTACGGGTAATTTCAAAATTCATTGCCGTAGAGGGTCTGTTGTCATTGTCTTTTCTCGTTTGAGATTTTTCAAACCAACCGCTGCGATGGAGTGCTGTTGAAGTTTTGCGATAATCGGAGGCGATAAGAGAAAATGGTCGTCAGAATTGTAAGAAAGTATATAAATTTGTCGAAAAATAGTGGTATAATAAGCATAACAAAACTGGCTTCTTGATAATTGGAATAAAGAGAGATCTAAATAAAGACATTCCTGTGCAGAATAACTCTTTTTGTACAAATCGAATGTTTTTTGTTTACATTTTGAATCTTTGAGTTCAGGAACGTGAGAGAGAAGTTCAAGGAAGTTGTTGGATTGGAATCTTGATTTTAAAGTGGTTTTAACCACTGCAAAAGAATATACTCACATTATTTCTGTTTGTTTTCATGTTCAAATTCAGTATTACCTTTACGGTATTTGATCTATGTAGAGTGGCCATATTTTGTTTTCTCGGCATAACTTTTGTAAAAAATGTTTATATTTTTCTTTGGCGGACTACATGGAAAATGTGAGAGAAAAAAATTTAGTTAGACAATTTTGGATGTCTTCGTTACTTTTCAGCTTTTGGTTTGGCTCAAAAACATTAATAAAACAGCCAAAACATGCTTAGAAAATGACTCCATCCCAATATTTGTAGGTTCGCTGATATTTTATTTTAAAATTATACTTCATCGCAGAGGTCTCCATACGGGAAATTTTTTATCAAACAGACAATGTACACAGAGTGTACTACGCGTACTACGAAGTGATAAACGTGAGATACACTCTGGTACAGAGTAAGTGGAACCTCAAATTAGCGAAAACCGTTGGGGAATAGGGTTGGTGCCCGCTAGTTAGAAGTGTCTACATTTTAGAAACTTTCAACTCTTTGCTCTAATTTTGGTATAAGGTACTATTAAGGGGTTGAGTATTAGAATTTTGATCGGAAGAACAGTGCCGTAGGAAGCATTTCCAAATGGGGGGGGGCTGAAGTTTAGTGACATCGCAAGGGCCAACCATGGTTTGGCCCGAGGGGGGGAGGGAATTTTGAAAATTTGACTTCTAGATTGCTTGAAAATGCACTCAATTGTGACAATTATGACAAATTAAAAAAGAAAAACTTTGCATTTTGCAAATTAACCATTTTTGAAAAAATTATTGGGGGCATAGTCCTTGCCCCCCCCCCCCCCACAGTTGCTACGGCACTGAAGAAGGAAGAACAAGAGAATAATTATTCAAACGCAACAATTTAGTTTTAATGAATTATACAAGTCTATGATTTTATCATTTTTGTGGCGTAGGTAAATTCACCAACTGGATCTGAAGGACGCGGTCCAAACAGCTATAAGCAATTCGTTCAATGAAACTTTGAAGTGTTTAATAAATGAATGGTTTGGATAAATCAATCCTGTCTAAGTCTGTGACCAGTTTGACCGTCGATGTCCGCTAATTAGAGAGGAAAAAAATAGGGGTTTGGCCATTTCTTGCAAAAATGTTTGTCCGCTAATTGAGGGTCCGCTTTTTGTAAACCTTTTATAAAAATTTGATTGGGGAAATGGCCGGGCAAAATAGATTTGTCTGCACTACCACTGCGCGGAAATTAAAGGGTGCGCGAAAAAGGCCTATTTGTTTCTGTTGCGATTCTGTCGCAACGAATGCAACATGTTCTTTTATCATTAGATGAGTTTTTGTCACTTATTTTCCGTTTGCATGAGCCCTAAGAAATCGACTGCTCCCCAATTTTCAAATCACTTCAGAGCGTCTTGGAATAATGGCTGTTCATCAATAAAATTTCGAGGATTCCTTAAAACAACTCTTTTGGAAGTTGATTCTTTTGGAAGTTGATTTTTGTAAAAAAAAATCAAAAACAAGGCGTTGTTTAGCCATTTGAAAGAGTCAAAATCAAAATTTTCCTCCTCGAATTGACCTCCTCGGTCACTGTAAACAAGTGGTTTTGCTTCTAATTCTTTATTTCTACAGTTGGAAGACTAGGGAGCTGGAGTATTTCTTTTTGTGGTATTGTTCTCGAGAGGGAGATAGGAATTTAACTGTGGAAGTAATTCCCCGGGCACCAAAAGCGAATAAATTTTATTTGCTGTCCTCTATTTTTCTTTCACCTATCACTCTGAAAAAAAACATTCCTGTAAAGAGCCATGTCAACTGAGTATCAAAAAACCTTGAAAAGTGCCAAAGTTTTTGATAAAAAACCTTGAAAAACCACTTAAAAATGACCGAAAAAACCTTGAAAACCTTGAAAATCCCGAAAAAAAATCCGTAGACACCCTGGATTAGTGTCCGGCCTTTTGGAGACTTTTTTATGAGGATTTGACTAGAAAACGGCCAGAAAAAAATATGTGAAATATGTAGAGAAACAAATTTTAGGATGTGCGAAAATTGATAATAATAGGGGTGCGCGAAAATTAAAGGGTGCGCAAAAGGTCGTTTTTAAGGGTTGCGCAAAAATAAAAGGTGCGAAAATTATAGGGCTCGATAATAAAAGGCGTGCGAAAGTTAAAGGTATTAAGGTAACCAAAATGAATTAATCCTCCTCTTTGCGCGTTTAATTTTTATATTTTTGAAGTTTTCTTTTTTCATTCTAAATCTCTAAGATTTGTCTCCACAAACCATCTCGACTCCTTAAAAGAAATTCTTTGAACTTTTGTAAAATAAGCTTTTAGCATTGAAAAAGGGATGTAAGCGTCCTTTATCCCGTCACATCTCCTGCGTTATCTCTTAAGTTAACCAAAAATAATTCGCACCCCCCCCCATTTTCCATTGAAAATATTTTGGAACCTCCTCCTAAACCCTAAAAAAAATTTCGAACTCGCCTCTGAAATCCTACCCGCCCCTGATACCCTCTTACAATTCCCTAAGTAAATGAGGAACTCTATAAGGAACTTTGAGGTTTAAAACTTCAGGAAAAATAAGGCTTTTGGAGCAAAGTTGAGGTTCATTATAAAAAAAACGTGTAACGACAAAAAAGGAAATCTAGGGTTTTCTCCCTGATGGTTTTCAAAATCCAGACAGAAGAAGAGGATATAACTTGACGATGTAACTGTGTAAACCTCAAAGAGTTTAGGATATTAGCATTATTGTTTTACCAGTTAAAGTTAAAACAATTCTCAGAAAGACTTTTTAGTGTATCTACCCTGTATCTATTAATTTCTTTATATTGGACGATGCAAATGATCTGAGGCCGTCTATGTATATGGTGTTGTTTTTGTATATTACTTAAAAATCTAGTTGCCTGTATAATTTTATTGTTTTATGATTTTATGATGTTTTAGTTGTTGTTGTGTTTCTTCCAAGGATAAACCATGGGTGCGGTAAGCGTTTTTACGACAGGGAACTGTCCAGTGGCGTGGTGGCAGGGGGGCCAGGGGGCCAGGCCCCCCGGCGGAGCCCTTTTGAGAAGGGGCGCCCAAAAATAAGGGACGCCAAGAAGGATTTTTCAGGCGCCCATATCGAAAGATTGACAAATAAAAAAACAAAAATGGCGCCCCTCATCACCTCAAAAACTCAAAATTTTCTGGCTCGCTTCGCTCGCACACTCCCTTTTTTGTGTTCATAATTAGCGTATAAAGAGGGGCGCCAAAAACAAAAAATCCTTAAAAAGGGCGCCATATTTGCCTTGGCCACCCCAGAGAAATTTTCCCACCACGCCACTGGAACTGTCAACCTCGTGTGTTGTCTTACTAATAGTGTTTTTGCAACTGGTGTTCTTTCTTTGAAAATTCAATTTTTATAGAGTTTTGTTTTGGGACGTCAAATATCTCTTTTAGAAATGTGATCAATTTGAGTTTTGTTTGTTTCCTCGGTGAGAGTTGTTGATCTCTGTGACTTGTGTTTTGGGCTAACACCCCCCCCCCCCCCGAATGGGTTTAGGGGTACACACAGGATCGAATCGATGATCAGGGATCCTATCAAGCGTTTCACCACCATTTCCTTTTTTCCGTGAGTGGAAGGGCCAGGATATAAACAGCGATTGACCAACCTTTGTTTGTTGTGTGACCGGATTTGATTACTATCGTTAACGTTCGACTTGAATACGTTAAGATGAGTGAGCGATTGCCCTACGTCAGCCGATCCCAAAGAGTGAAGAATATATTGGACAATAAAAAGGGATCTGTGGCCGTCGAGTTAGATTTTTAAGAAATATACAAAAACAACACCATTTACATAGACGGCCTCAGATCCCTTTCATCGTCCAATATATTAAATTTTTTATATTGTTTATAGGAACAACATATCCGTGCTGATCTTGAAAAGAGAGTGAAAGGGTAAGAATCAAATACGGTAGCTAAAGCGCCATTTCCGCCAGTGTGTTTTTCAATAGCGCACTGGGCGACGATTGTTTCTTACCGCTGGTGGAAATTGAACGTTTTGTCGCAATCTCTTTAATAAATTGAATGATTCTTTTTTTTAAGTGTCCTTTTAAACGAGAGGGAAAAAGCTTGTGAATGTGTACCTATACAACTTGAAGCCTTCATTTCTCTTTGAAAAACATAGTTTTGAAATGATCCATATATTTTTTAAACGAGATAAGACTTAATTTTCTTATAATTTAAAATTTTTCAACAGATAACTTGTAAATAAATTATTCCCTCTCAAATTACTACTTTGTACGCGCAAATTTCATTGAAAACTATGTATGGTGATCTACTCTTACTAATCTTTTCAACCAGGTATGGTTTCGTTATAATGTGATAATTTGAATTCCAGAAATCAAAGTGAATTAAAAAATGAAACTTCCGTGCTTATCAAAACCTCTACAGTTCATCTTTGCCAAAAATAATTAAAGCTATATCAACAAGAAAAACTATCTCTGTAAGAGAGGGGGCAAGGTCGAGCTCTTCTATTAAAGATGTTCATTGCTTTTGTAGGTTTTACGAGTTCATGTGGAATCGCAACAAAGGCGTAGATTTGGAAAATCTTTTCTTAGGGCTGCCAATCTCACTGCAGGCAGATATAACCTTATCACTATATAAAGATATCATAGAATCGGTAAGATCGATTCAGCTTAATTACTTTATATCTTGTTTAGAATGAGTGGTATCAGTACACTCACCAACCACTAACCGAATCTAACTAGAAAGTGGCACTGATTCAACTTCATCATTGATTTGACATATTAATATGTAAAAGATTGACGTTATCTAACAAAACCTTGAGTTTACTTTAAGCGTACAAACTTTCGTGAGCATTGATTTCTTAACAGTATGCGTTTTGGATGATTTTTAGGTACCGTTGTTTCAAGGTACGGAACTTGGCTTCACCAAAATGCTTTCACTCTACATACAACCATTACTTGTGCCAAAAGGAGAATATATAGTCAGAAAAGGGGATATTGGAGAAGAAGTAAGTAATTTTTAGAGAGTAAAATTTGGTTGGGGATTTAATTTAAAAAAAAAGGTTTTGTTTCCTGTACTTTAAGCAATACGACTGAAAATTCTAGAAAAAAGGGGGAAATCTTTGCTAATGTTCTAGAAATCTTCATTTTTCACGAAACCTTTGTCGCGATAAGGAGACTTTTGTCGCTTGCTCTGTCCGTGGGGCGTATCTAGTATTTTTATAATACCCAGCAAATTAAGATTCAGCTATATATAGTGTCTATAAGGACCCACCGTGGTTGGGCCGGACGAGTTAGAAAATTTTTAAATTTCAATTTCCTAAATTGGCTAAAACAGCCCCCTTTTTATGCTCAATGTACCATGAACCAGAGATAAAGAATTAAAATTCATTGCATTTAAATACAAATGAAGCTTGTAAAACTACCTTAAAGGAAGGAATGGATGGACGAAAAAACTAAATTTGGCGGGAATTTAATTTGGCGGTCGCTTAAAAATTTAACCTTAAGATGGCATCAAAACAGCAAAAAAATAGCAAAAACACCTTAAAAGAGATCATATTTTCAAAATGTTTAATTTGGGGGGAATTTAATTTGGCGGATGGCGGAAAAAAGAAATTTTGGCGGGAACTTAATTTGGCGGATTTCAGTCAAATCCGCCAAATCCGCCAAATTTTCTTTCCGCCAAAATTTCTTCCTTTAAGGTAAAAGATAGTTTTAATATAGTGTGTTTTGAGAACCAAAGAAAAGAGTGGCCTCTACAGTCGAGCTAGCTATGTTGAATTGGATATGTAAAACAATGAAGGAGAAGGGAAGGAAAGGAGGAGTAAGACAATGGCAATTCATTATATCAATGACAAAAAATCATAACTATCAACGTTTTTTTATGATAAGAACATTTTGAACTTCACACAGCAAAGTTAATAATGATTAAATTTCGCGTGTTACAAAATTTCGCAATTTGCGAATTTCTTTCGAGGAAACGTGTTTTGCATGTATTAAATTTCGCGATACTAAATTGGGCATTTTCAAAAGGTGGGAATAAAGCAAGGAAATGACCGATTTCGCTTGAAACACAACGTATTGGGTGTAAACATAGCAAAAATAGTAACAAAAATACGACGAAAATCGA